>NC_056735.1:757683076-757750576 GCF_019279795.1 Protopterus annectens | reverse complement strand
CATTCCATAGAATAAATGACAGTTACGTTAGAATAATGTTTAACTTGTGAGGATGTTAAAGAAGTCCTGCATATTTGATAGCATTCACATGTTCTCACTTGTATGTATGGGGATCCATATGCTTTATGAATTAGAGTGTAGTATAACATGCCGTTTTAGTGTCATTCGGTGTTCCTGGTATTATAAAGGAACATTCCTGAACTATGTAAAAAAATATCAAAATGTTTACCATTTTACATAAGCTTTATCAAGTGAAAATTAATAAATTTAATTAATACGGTTATTCTTTTTCATATTAAAAAGGGATCTAGTAGCTATTGTAGTAGATAATGAAAACATTTACTTTGTAAAAAGCAGCATACAGCACTCATTTCTCACTGTTCAAGTACTTCATTGAATTACAAAATAAACTCAAGAAAGCACAAATTTCATTTGCCCTTCAGATTCTTAGTGTTTTTGTCCTGTACTGACTATCCTTCCCTTATATTTCTTTTCAGAGATATAGAAAGATTCCACTCCATTTATTCTGTTTTATCCAGGATTTAATTTTTCCATAGGAAAAACCATTGCTACTTCCAGGATGTTAAAAATCTTCTTCCCTTCTGTAAGGTGAGAAGCAAGGCTGGAAATAAGATCTGAGCTTTAATATTGTTTTTCTTTAAACTTTTAAGAAGTGGCACATAAGCTTTTCTTTTTGGCATGACTAATGTACAGTAATCATTGTGAAATCTAATAATATTTTCTTTGATTTTAACTGGGTAATTAGTCCATGCTGTTTTTAGAACTAAGTCCTTATCTTAACTTGAGAAAAATCTGACAATAACTGATGTTGGTGAGGGTGGGTTTCTTTTGGAGGAGATGCTGGAAAGGGATCTGTGTGCCCTTTCAATACTGAAAGAAAAAGCTTCAGGCAGGCTCAAAGTCTTAGGTAACAAGGTATTAAGGAACTGGTTCATATTGTCCCCCTTTTCTTTATCAGGAATTCCGTAGATCCTTGTGTTGTTTCTTCTGGACCTGTTCTCTAAATCTTCTATTTTTTTCCACATTGTCGCTTCAGTATTCGAGATTTTTGATGGTTGTTGTTTAATGGTTTCACTCAGCACTTCCACTTGTTTTTTTACACTCCTCTTTAAAATTATCCATTTTGTTTTCCAGTTTATCTTCAGAGATTATTCATTAATACTTGTAAGTGTAGATTGTATGTCTCTTTTCACTATACAGTCCTATACACTGAGCTTAGAATGGCTCATTCTGAGACAGTTAGACCTCTCTGTTTTTTTTGACAGGAAAAAGCAGTTAAAAAGTTCCAAATTAGATTTTTTTTTTAGAAAGTAGTTCAGCCACCCACCAAATTTGAGACATTTTAGTTAAGTTTTTCAGAAAAAATCCTGACAGATATGTTGAGAAGAAGCAGAGCTAAAAAAACAGCCAAGCCCCCATGTTAAATTCTTCAGTGTAACCATGTAACAGCACTCTTCTTATTATTACGTGTTGCTACCTCAGCCATTTACCAACAAAAACTATATATTTTATTTATTTATTTATTTTATTTATTTGGTTTTGTTGCATCTATATTACCCGATCGAAGTTTAGGTTAGTGAATACCTAAACGTTGAACTGGTAATATCAAAAAAAAAACAGGGAACAGCCGATTTAACATGGGGAATGAATTTCCTCGGCCGCAAAAAAAAAACAATTTAAAACAAAATGAAGTTGGGGGCTGCCTCCCCCCACCCCCATTGTGAGGGGCTGTGCCTCCCCACCAACTCTGAGATCACTCTACAATGGGGAAAGGGGTCAATCCGCATAACGGCCAAGGGAATTCTTTCCCTGCATTAAATCGGCCATTCGCGTTTCTTTGCTTTCGCTATTACCAGATTGACATTTAGGTATTCGCTAACCTAAACATTCGATCAGGTAATAGGAACCCATTTTGTTTATTTATGCATGCTTTTGTTGACTAGGTTGGTCCCACTGGGCCTGACTAGGGGTAATTTGACCAGGACATGGAGGGAAAACCCCAAATGTTTTAGTGCCATGGGGTCTTTTATATCTACCTGATCTACCACCAAGTTAGGCAGATAGGATTTGAGTTTAAAGTGCCATGGGATCTTTTATACCCACCTGATCTACCACCAAGTCAGGCAAGTAGGATCTCAGTTTAACATCTTATCCCCAATGGTGCCACACAGCAAATGCAGCAGCTCTTTCCCCATGCTGCACTGCAGTGAAGTGTTGGAGAATGAATTGAAGCACCTGGTATGAGACTACAATCTAAAGTCTTTTTAATCTTCCAGCATCAAAGGTGACCATCTTGTGCTGCATGTTTAGTCACTGATAATGATGCTGTTCTAAAAAGTGGTCATCACTTTACTTAATACAAAGCATGTCAATAAATAAATAATGCTGTTGTTACTTTAATGTCCAGTTCATTCTTTTTGGGGGGGAAAAGATGGGTACAACTTCTTTGTATCTTAATCTGATTCCACCCCATTTTAAAATATATATTACACACACACACACACGCGCACAGTTTTATATATATATATATATATATATATATATATATATATATATAGTTTTTCATGGCATTTAGTTATTTTTTTCTCCTAATCTTCCTGATTTATTTCTTCTGTGTACCCTCTCCCTTTTTTGTAATACAGTACATCTACCTCTATCCCCAAATGCCTTCAGTCAACAAACAGACATTACCCATTATATTGCTGTTTGCATTATATGGTCAAACATATCACTTTAACTCCCCCAGTCACCCCTGTCTTTATCTATCTCTTACCCACCTTGGTATCTTACTATTTATCCTTACCAATATTCAAGTGTTTCATACTTTCATCCTTATACAAGTAGTCTTTTACATTGCTTTCCTTTAATGAATACTGAAAGCATTTTTGTTAAGTCTTTTACATTGCTTTCCTTTAATTAATACTGAAAGCATTTTTGTTAAGTCTTTTACATTGCTTTCCTTTAATGAGTACTGAAAGCATTTTTGTTAAGTCTTTTACATTGCTTTCCTTTAATGAGTACTGAAAGCATTTTTGTTAAGTCTTTTACATTGCTTTCCTTTAATGAGTACTGAAAGCATTTTTGTTAAGTATTTTGCATTGCTTTCCTTTAGGGCGGCCACGGTGGTGCAGTGGTTAGCATTGCCGCCTCACAGCAAGAGGTTCTCTGGTTCGATCCTCGGCTGGGGTGCCTTCTGTGCGGAGTCTGCATGTCCTCCCTGTGGTCGCGTGGGTTTCCTCCGGGTGCTCCGGTTTCCTCCCACATCCCAAAGACATGCTGCAGGTGGATTGGATACTCTAAATTGGCCCTAGGTGTGCGTGTGAGTGTGCCTTCTGTGGAAGGTTGGGCGCCGGGCTGGCAACTCGACACCGTAAAACTCCACTGCCATTCAATGTGCGGACAAGGTGATCCGCTGTGGCGACCCCTAACTGGGAAAAGCCGAAAGAAGAAGAAGATTTTACATTGCTTTCCTTTAATGAGTACTGAAAGCATTTTTGTTAAGTCTTTTACATTGCTTTCCTTTAATGAGTACTGAAAGCATTTTTGTTAAGCACACTCCATCACTCTCACACAACTGATATATTCAACATTCTGTTTTTTCTCCTACAGACATATTTCAATATGCTCATGCTTTGAAAGGACTTTATTTATTTATTTATTTATTTATTGGCATTTGTTAACCGGGTTGGTCCAGCTGGGCCAGGGGCCCGTTTTCCGTGGAGACCTGAGGAGACAAGCTCCAGTTACAAAACAATTGAGAATTACATAGGTAACAAAAATAGAAAGTAACATAACCAAGTTTCACTCCAAAACACATACTAAACCTAGAGTAGTTGATAATAGCTTTCACTCTTACTCACAAACACTGTCTAATGTACAATGTATGTACTGTACCTGTGTACTATGTATGTATTCTACCTATGTTCCAAATTTCAGCTGTACACCACAAATCTATTAATTACCTTTTATTTTTAAATTAATATTTTTTTTTTGTTTGTTCTCTCCAGTGTAACTGTTGATGTGCCGCATACCACTGTAAAAACATGTCTTTTGTAATTTGTGTGTATACTGATCATGTCTAACTAAATGTATCTGTAATTTTTCTTTGTGGAGCTTTTCTCCCTGAGCCTCTGCTAAAAAAGGGCCATTTCAGCTCAGTCAGACTCCCCCGGTTAACAAATGTAAAATAAAATTAAATTAAAAAAAAATATTAGTACAAATTTGATTGTAATCAAACATATTCAGATTACCCTAAGAGAATAATCATAAAGAAATAAGTATATAAACTATTTTTTTTTGATAAATGTAAAAACAAGTTATATACAAGTGATCAGATTTCTTGGCTAGGCTTCCTAGGAAGGTATAGATGCTTTCAGGAGTTCAGAGAGAATAAGCACCATTGGATAAAGGGGAAATTAGGTAGGTTCTAAGCTGGGACATGATTTGGTATTGAGAAGATAAAGTTTGAGTTCCTTTTTAAAGTGTGCAGGGTGTATGGTGGAGCGTATGTGTAGAGGAAGTTTGTTCCAAGTGCGGGCTATTGAGCAGTTGTATTGTAGTTTGCCTATGTTCTTCTTTGGTTTATCTACATTCAGAAGTTGTTGGTTAGAGGTGCGGCGGGTTCTAGAAGGGGTGTAGGTAGATAAAAAAGTAGTGAGTGCTGGACAGGATGAAGGCCTGTATAGAATGGAGTGAATAACCTGAAATTGAGAAAGTAGCAGTGGTTGGGGGAATATGAACCATTGTAAAGTTCAGGGCAAAGCAGTGATGGGAGTTAGTAATGAATCTTCCAGTTTTGTGGTAAGTTTGTTGCAGTTTGTTTATGGTAGTAGCTTGTATACTGGTTAGTATTGGGGCTGCATATAGAAGTGTGGGCAGGAGGAAGGACTGTGCTAAGGAGAGTCTAGCATTTGGAGTAAGAAATCTTTTGTTGCGATAGAGCAGGCCAAGTTTCTGGTGTGTGGTGTGTTTCTACTGTGTTGTTACTTTCTCTGTCTGTGTGTTACTTTCTCAACCTGTCAGACTTGCCAGCAGAGGATAAGTGGGCCCATCGTCCAATCATTTATCAATAGTGTTTTAATAGGACAGCTCTAACTGCTATTCTTCTTCATCAGATGATGCATACTACGTATGACTGGTATTAATTTACACCCTCAAACAACTATAACTTTGAGTAACAACACATGCACCAATCATCTCATCAGGAATAATTAAACGTAAATCAAATCACCCTACTGAAAAATTGACCCTTCCATCAGTACAGCTCATTAGTTTGTAACATAAATCATCCTTCTGTGTAGCCTTAATCTATTTAACACTAGACTTGTCTAATCCTTCTGCATGTATACTTAATATCAATGTCTAGCTTTCATCCCTCATAAATTATTTTCAACCCTGACCCAGACAACAAGTGCAAAGGCAGATCATAACTACCATCTTTGAGGATGTCCTTGGAGAAAGGGCTTTCTCCCTGTTTACCATACAACAGCTGTCCAGGGGCTTTTCTGCAAGGGTTGATGTATCGCCTTGTTGATATGGTGATTGAATCTCCCAGATGGCTTCTGATGAGGGATTTCACTGTTTACGTCGACACAAGCAGACATGTCTTAAATTTTTGACAGCCTTTTTTAATATTCATTTTTTACACCTAGGATTAGACATTTTATGTACGTTTTACATCTGTTTAACTTTTTTAGCAATATCATTCTGTCTGTCTTTTACATCCAAATGTTTAGGAAGTGCTACTTCCTTTGATACTTAGCCAAGTTTCTCAACCTGGTATTCTCTCATTATCACGGACGCATCCATTTAGATAATATTCTACAAGTGGAAATGGTCTCATCTGTTTCTGTGATCCTCCAGTATCTGTCAAACACGTTAATATTGATTGGCTTTAACTGCTGTTTAGATGAGTGTGTTTGTGGCTGTGTCTAGTTTCCATGCCAGCACAGGTTTGTCCTTCTAAGCTTCCTGTGAGGTGTGCACAACCTTTTGTTGTAGGTGTCCTCCTTTGTGTGCATCTCTAAGCCATTTCCTTGTGGAGGTTAATATTTTGTTTTCAAAAAGTAAACCTCCTTCCATTTGCAATGGTGTGAGATGTGGGCTTGAGGTTCCTTACTTGGCAGGTCCTTTTAGGGGCGGCAGCAGCAGACTTTTTCAAGAAGATATCAATATTTCATGCTCATGTGTCTGCCTTATGTCTCTTGCTGCTTCTGTGGCAATGGTTTTCTGAAGGATGTTTTCTTCCTCTGTGCCCAAGACTGCTACCAAGATTAACCTTATTGGGTGCTTGTGAGAATTGGTCGACTGCTGTTTCGCTGACTGACAGCAGTACGAGGGAGATTCTGGAGCCTGATTGTATGCACATCCTCTTCTAGTCACAGGGGCAGTATAGGCTAAGGAGGTGTGACAAAACCCCCTTCCATGTGTGCGAGTTCACAATTTAAAGGGGCGGCCACAAAAAAAATGAGCTTAAAATGCTGCACCCTCTCCATATACATATATACCTGCATAGATATAGGGATCCACTGTGACTCATGTAATGCAAACTCTCCTGCTTAGATCTTAAAAAATAAAAGTCTCCCACATTTGTGGGGCTTTGCCTCATCCTCCACTTATATAACCAACCTAGGTTTGCAGTACCTAGGGTAAAGGTGGCAAAAAGAGGTATACATCAAGTTGCCATTTTAACAAGTTAAACCCTGGATGACTTAACATTCCAAGATTCTTCCCTGGGCAGTTATGCAGTGAATAGGCAAGGTTCAAATGACAAATTCACCACCATAACAGGTACAAGCAAGCAAAATCTGAGGGTAATGCTACTCAGTGCTAGAAGTGTAAACCTCAAAATGCACTCACTCGAAGCACTCCTCAAAATGGAGAACATTGACATCTGTGCAGTGACAAAGACCTGGTTCAAGGCTTCAGATAGCACCCCTGCATTACCAGGCTATAATTCATACCACACCTTTCGGCCACCTAACCTGGACTGAAACACTAAAGGCGGAGGCATGTCCATATTCATTAAGGATATCCACACCTCCAGGGTAGTTGCTCAGCATAATGCATCCGAGATTATCCAAGTGTAACTAACTCTGGGCAAGACCGCAATCCAAATTGCAAGCTTGCTACAGATTCCCCACCATGCCCCAGAATTCCCACTCCTCATTTCTTGATACACTGGAAAATATTAGAGTACAACCCAACACCCTAATTATAGGCGATTTCAACTGCCCCACCATTAACTGGGAAAACTACTCCTGTACCAACTCTTTTGCTCAATGTTTTCGGGAATTCATAAAATCCTCCAAAGCTAGTTATGAAAACAAAATCACTACTGATTCTGAGGACAACCACAAAGCATTCTATAGCTATGTCATGAATCTCAGTGGCAACACTCAGATCTGCTCTGAGTTACAGCACAATGGCACTAAATATACAGAACCAACTGATATTGCCAACATCTTGACAAATAGGTTCAGTGCTAAGTTTACCTCCCTCTCACCCCTTAAAGGGCCCATCACCACACCAGAAGAATGCAAAGTTCCTGTAATCATGGCTGCACAGGTAAAACCCACACTTTCCAAAGCCAAGAACACAGCATCCATTGGACCTGATAACATTCCAGGCTGCATTCTACACGAACTACAGAATGAACTGGCACCCCAACTAAGTACCATGTTCAATCATAGCCTCACCTCAGGCTTTGTGCCCACTGAATGGTGCACAGCGATGATTATCCCACTCCAAAAAGGGGGAGCCACCACGGACTCCGGGAACTACAGGCCATTAGCCTGACGAGCCTGGTCTGCAAGGCCATGGAATGTATCATCATGAAACTTATAAACAAAGACATTGGTAATCTCAAAACTCTGGACCCCACCCAGTTCGGGTTTGTAAAAGGCAGATCATGTCTCCTAAACCTGATAGACTTCTTTGAAGCAGTCACCAAAGCCGTAGACGAGGGTAAGGTGGTTCACACAGCCTATCTAGATCTCGCCAAGGCTTTCAACACCATTCCCCACTCTGGAATTCTAGATAAACTCACTAAACTAGGTATAAATCCCTATGTCACAAGATGGGTTGCCAACTGGCTCGCTGACAGAACCCACACTGTGAAAGTAGCAGACTCCAAATCTGATTTCAGCCCAGTGACAAGTGGAGTACCACAGGGTTCAGTCCTAGGTCCTCTACTGTTTGGTATTTACTTCTCTGAAGCACAGGCTAACACAGAAGGTCTTTAGCTAATGAAGTTCGCAGATGACTGCAAACTAGGGGCCATAATCGAAACTCTTAATGATGTGGACATCCTACAAAAGGACCTCACTGAGAAAGATGCCTGGTGTCAAAGCCATGGCCTCAAGCTTAATGCCAAAAAGTGCATTGTCATCTCCTTTGGTAAAATCTCTGTACCCATGAACTACCACATAGGCGGTAGTCTACTTAACACCGAAAGTATGATAAGAGACCTTGGGACCCAGGTGGACAATAGTCTCTCCTTTGATAATCACATTGCCACAGTGGTCAGGAAATCCTTCTACATGGTACACCTCATCACAAAAGGTTTTTCATCCAGGAAAAAAGAGGTCATTGTTCCCCTCTACACATCACTCTTTAGACCCATTGAGTACAGTGGCTCTTTTGGTATGTACCTCACAAGACATCTGCAACAACTGGAAAGGCTGCAGAAATACCTCACAAAGAGGATTACCAGCCTCAAACAGGTGCCCTACGCAGACAGTCTCAAAAAACTCCAGCTTTACTGCATTGCATATCACCTACTCAGAGACAATCTCTGCCTAACATACAAAGCTATGTCAAACCTAGAGCTGTTGGGCATGCTCCACTTAAAGAAATCCTAATCTCTCTGAGCTACACATTCTAGTGACATAAACCTTGTCACCACAATAAACAGAACATGCTGGAGGGATAGATTCCTGGATCAGAGACTTCCCATACTCTGGAACAAATTGCCTATCTATATCAAACAAAGCTCCTCATTTGCACTCTTCAAGAAAAATCTTGATGATTGGATTGGAAATAGGAAATTCACCCCGGGGATCACTTCTGTGGCACTGCCGACAGGGGCACAGGAAAATAATTTTCTTGGGTGGTGAAAGCCAGGTACCTTTTTGGCTAGGCTTATATAGGCCCTAGGGCCAATAGCCTAGTACCTGCCTATGAACCTATGAATATCAACTTTGATAAGTTAAGCCCTCAACAAGCTTGCATTACAGGAACTGGAGGAAAATAATCTCACCTTCTGTAACATACACAGGTATTCTCACATGAAATGATAAAGCTTTGTCTTAGTGCATTATTCTTTCACCATCATTTTGTACCCACAGATGTAAAATCATTGAGTTTTATATATATATGTACCTAAGATAGAGCCTTCCTAAGAGAAATAAATGGACAGTAAAATCCCTGACCATTATAAATGAGTATTTACAGGATAATGATGCATGCAGATGAATATTTTAAATGGATGAACTTATCAGACTTGTCTGGTTGTCCCAGTGAGGTTGACCTCAGTCATTTTTTAGTAAAACTCTAGAGAAGATCTTGGAGTAATATGGGATTAATAAATAAACATGCAAAGATGGAAAGGCTGGGATTTGTAAAACCTTAACCTACTCCAGGTTAAACCTGAAAAGCTGTATTGTACAAAGGGATTGCAGTGGAGTACCTTGGAGTAAAGTTTTGTGAATCCCAACTACCATCTGTTTGCAGTACTATGGACTTTTTTCCAAACAAATGTCTTATCTCATTGGGATAGGTTTCAAAAGACATGCTGTCAGTGTAAATCACTTGCTCTGGTTTATGTATAGAGCAGGCATACACCAGTGTAAGTCACTTACAGTGAGAGCAAGTTTGTTGGAATCAGGGCAGGCTTACACCAGAGTAAGTCACTTATGGGGTGAACAAATCTTTTGGAACCGGAGCAGGCATGCACTAGAGTAAATCACTTACACTGAGAACAAGTCTTTTCAGAATAGGACCCATTATGTCTGCTCAGCTATCATATGTGATCATCGTAAAACATTTAACAGTTTAAGATCATGCAGGAGAAGAAGTATAGGAAAACAATGAGAACATTTGAATGAATACATCACCAGGTGTTTTATATGGTTTTATTTAGCTGTACCTGTCTAGCTAATTTTGCAGCATACTAAAAAAAAACTAATAATTTACATATTTTCTTTGGGGTGGGAGGACAACCACCCACAAGAAGGAGCTTTGCCCATCGCTTTCCTCAACGTCAAGATGCTGTCTCTGAATGAAAAATAAAATATGTATGTACTTTGAAGAGGGTGGTAGGTATTGGGTGTACTGCAGTATCATTGTACTGGAATTTCCTATTATAGGACATGCTGTTGCAAAAAAAGGCTTACAGACATTTGTTGTTGCACTGAGATTTCTTGGGGGTGGGCTTTGCAGTTTTTTTCTCAAAGATGCTGAAAAATAAAGCAAAAATTCAGCTTGTTATAATATTGCAGAATGAAACATTGAAACATTATGTAATTCTGATTTAATATTGCTATATTGAAGTATTAGCTATTGCAAGATTAGGCTGTTTATATCCTGTTGCATTGTTTGCAAATGTAACTGTTTAGTGTGCATTTTTTGTTTAAGAATTATGGATGATTTCTTATGATACTTGCATCAGATTCATGCAGGTCTGAGACTGTTGGTGTTACTTTGCAGGAAATACTTGGTGGAATGATGGATTTAGAGCCAAGACGCTGGAGAAAGCCAATGAGAGAGAATTTTGAAGACCAAAGGAAAAAAGTTATGCAGTTTGCCCAGTGGTGGAAACCATATGACTGCACAAAAGAATAACTTGTTTGCATTTTTTAAGTTATTTTAAATATTTAACATTGCTAGCAGACTGATGCTACAAATTAATTGTGTAACACTACTCATTAATCTCAGTCTGTTCTTTAACAAGGCAAAAGGTCGACACACACGCTGAAATATTACAGCGAAGTCTTGTAATATAGTGATCTCTGTTGACCTGATCTGAAAGAGGCACAGTAGTATTAGAGTATGTTTTTAGTTAAATGAACCTGATCTTTATGTATGAGCTGCCTGTCATTTTAGGTATTTTTCCCAGTTGAAATCTGTATAGGACTGATTAGTCTTGTCTACCGAGAAAATTTTTTTTTCCCTCCAGATGACTTAAGTTTAGACCCTTAAGAGACTTACTTTGCTGTGTTAATTAATAGGCCAGTATGTGATTTTATTTCAAGTGGAAGTGCTTTGTAATTTTTGCTGCAGTACATCTGTTCTGAAGGAAGCCAATTAAAGCGTAGGCTGTTTGCATTGAATTGGTATATATATAAGAAAAATGAATTATGCTAGTGTATGTTACAGAGGAGAGGTACATTTTAAATTCTCTGACAGAATTTGTAAGAATTGTATCCCAGAATATTCTGCATCCTTGAAAAGGAAAAAATGACAGTCTATATCTACCTTTCTTTAGGCAGAGGAATCTAAGCTGCATAGATCAGAATCAAACTTAATTGAGTAAAATAATTGTAGGCAGAGTGATTATGCTGAGAATCAACGTTCCTTCCTTTCATACTTGGTTCCTGGATTTTAATCAGTGTTGTAGCAAAAAAAAAGTAATATGCAAAATCATTAACATACATTTTTCTAAATTATTACAGACGTACAAATTCAAGTTATTTGTCATTTGTAGTACTCTTATCCACTAATTTCCCATTTTAAGGTATGAAAGTTAATTAATGGGAATTGGAGTGTGGTAAAAAAATGTTGCAAAAATGCTGAATGCTTTACTATGTCTCTTACACACACACACACACACACACACACACACACACACAAAAGACTATGCAGAAGATCAGAACTCTGGACTTCAGTCTGTCAGACTTTTTTTCCTCATAACCTTAAATTTCATGTTATGTTTTAATTTATGTCTGTACCTCAATACCCTTGTCTTAAAGAAAAAGTCAAATCTCCAACATTGTTTATCTTATTACAGTTATTTTTTTGTGCCTGTAATGTTGCCTAAAAGTCGTTTAGTGCAGAAAGCCTCCAGCACCTTCCTTTTGTTTGTTTCTACCAGTTTCCTTGCCACAGATCATGGTCAAAATTAGCAATTTTCCCTATAGAAATCTCACATTGTTTGAGAAAGGAATTTGTTTCATCTTACATTAACTAGACCAGACAGTAGAAAATTAGCAGTTTTTTTTAGAGTCTATTGCCACCTACAATTTAAAATCATGGAACTTTATTTGCTGAGGTCAGCAAAGGACTCTAACCTACTATAATTAAATTATTCTTCAAAAAGAGTTAATTGTAGGGCAATATTCATAGACATGGTGCACAGTTATGCATTATAAACCTCCTAACAAAGCCCTGTGCAATTCACAAAATGTGGACAATGCCCTTTAATACCTACATGCACTATCACATACCAGGAAGATGCTAATGGTGCAACTCTTGCACCAGTCTATGCTTCTCACTGACATAATCTTTTTTTGTTGACAACACTTCTCCTTCCAGATATCACAAACTATGTTGAACATCATTCACTGCACTCAGTTGTACTATCACCCTGCATAGATGACACACAGATGTCTCACTTTATACATGAGATTTGTTTTAATTTGCTGTAAATAATGTATATTACAATTGTATATACTTTTTACATTTTTAGCTGCTAATGGTTGTGTACAGATGTGTATTTTCATTATATTCATGCTGTTTCTCACTAAATGTAATTATCATTTTCTGTGTATTCTCAGGCTGAGATTGAAATTTGTTAGTTGTGATCAGTGATCTACCCCAGTAAACATAATGTAAAGTAAACCAACTAATAAATGAAGGCATAGTTGTGTCTTAATTTCACAGATACAACAGTGATGCACAAAAGCTGTCAGAGGCAGCAAACTGCATATATCAGCTATGTGCAACAATGATGCACAAAACCTGTCTGTCAGAGGCAGCAAACTACATATATCAGCTGTGTGCAATCATAGATTTGCTGTGTTTGTTAGCAGAACAGGGTAGAGCAACAGCAGCAGCCCAAGTCATGATACAATCTTTAATACAGAAATAATGCAACAATGAATAGAGTCAAAGCTGTTCACTCCACGGTACATAGACACATGCTGAGTCTACCTAACCCTTTTCCTCCCCGTTATACTGACAACACAAAAGCTGCCATTCTCATGTCTCACACCACCAGATTCCCTCTTGCCAGTGTTATACCTATTACCTATACACTGTATGCATGGCCAGTAAGACACTGACTTAAAACTTGAACTGACAGGGTATGTAGAGCAGCAGCCATGGTGTACAGCTCATTCTAAGACCAGAAAGCAGTAAAAACAACAATGGATGTCAGTTTATATGTCTTTGGATGCAGGTACACACCTGTATTGTACCTGTCACCAAGGCCTGCTATAACTGCACCCTGTCATCCCAAGCACAGGAGTGCTTGGTGTGCATTAGAAGTGCGATGGATATTTAGCACCATCAGTAAAAGAATGTACAGTAGTTTGGGGTGGCATGCGATGGATATTTAGCACCATCAGTAAAAGAATGTACAGTAGTTTGGGGTGGCATAGTAAATATTGTGTGCAAGATGCATTTATGTGCACTGTGTATGAGAAAGCTGGCCCATATGAAGAACAGGGATGAATTGTAGAACAGTACTACATAAAGTGATAAATACCCTCATTTATGGCTAGTGAAATGTTTGTTTATATCTGTTTAACTACAGAATTAAGCGCAGTTATAAAGCTAGAGACACATCTCTTTTTGAATCTTTATTTGCTCCCTGAAATGACAGGTTTCAGTCAGCCATGATAGTACAAAGCTGATGTCCTTCATGGATGCATCTGCAGTCATAACAAGTGGGTTGTCCTGTCGTCAGGCAGCCCTGCAGTCGGCCGGATTCCAAAGTCCGGGTCCGGCTTCGGCTGATGTCGCACTCCACCCGACGTCATCTCTGTTGGTCTTCGGGTATAAAAGCATCAGCCGACGCCATTTTCCTCAGTCTTTCTTGCCGCGTAGATAGTACAAAGCTGTTTTCACACCATAAATATGAATGGAGGAGTGAAGGTATAGAATATTTTCTACAGCTGATGGCTGCAGTTATGTGGTAGTTAGCATAAAAGTGCATCTTCAGGTTGCAAGTGTTTGCTGTAGAAGAATCAAGTAAAGGTATATGCATGTGGCACAGGCTGTTAGTGGAAACTAGGTTACATACCAAACTTCACAGGTGGTCACAACATTCAGGAATATGGCTTCACTGTAACAATACTGACAATAATGTTAGCAAATGAAAAAATACTGTTTGTCAGACTCGAGGATTGGGGTTTGAAGGTTACTAATCAAGTGAGTAACAGTACAACAACAGAAGCAGGATTTCAGCAAACAAAAATCTAATAACACAAATTCAAAAACAGATTTGTTTACATTTTGCAGCAGTCTGACAGGAAAGTGGTGCACTGTTAGGGTAGAGATAATATGACTGCTGTCATAAAAGGAAAATACAGCACATACAGTACATTTCTGTGTATATAACATTCAGGATTAAAATGCACATCTTCCCACCATAGACACTGAGGAATAGCAGAAGTATGTTTTTCACAAGCTATTTGAAGGAGGAGCTGTGAGTTTCGTATGATTAATCAAGACTCCTGCAGTAGACAAATAACTTTGCTGTCTAAGGAAGAGTTTGGAGGTCTGACATTTTTAGTTGGACTACAAACTTGACAGCCTCAGAAAACTCTGTCATTTAGTCGTTTTGTTGAGCTTTAAAACTACTATAAAATGTCTAGCAGCAGCTGGCTTATTATTCCATATGAGAGTAATTTAGGATATTACATCTGAGAGTAATTTAGGATAAGCATGAAAGACTGGATCCAGATGCTGTGTAATATGACTGAGATTTACACTACTGCAATTCTATCCAAATCGGATGAAAATAACACTCACGTCTTTATTTCTGGCATTATTCATATTAAGAAGACTTGAAATGTATTCTGGGTTCTAGAAGGCGATGCTGTAAAATAAGATCACATTAGTATGGCAGACCCATGATGGCTGTTTAGTGGAAAAACATTAAATATATTGTGGAACAGTTAGAGGGATGTTGATGCATTAAAATAAAAACAGAATAACATGATACAGTACAATACAAAAAAAGTGAAATTCAAGGTGAGGATTTTCTTTAAAAAATTGTTTTGTGGTTACCATGTTTGTTTGTTTGTGTCTTTCGGCTTTTCCCGTTTAGGGGTCGCCACAGCGGTACTCCGGTCCGCTAATAATTGGTAGTGGATGTTTACGTACCGGGTTATCAGCCCTGATGCACAACCTTCAACGAAGGCACGCCCCATTCAAGGAAGCCTCCACAATTTTGAAATATACAGCCACTTTTCTTATCTAGCTGAAAGTTTATCCCTGTAATCTGTACTCCTTTTGTGAAAAATATACAACACAATCTGTAAAATGAGCTTTCATGGATCACTCCTGTGTGTGTCTGTTCCCAAGATATGATTAGATGATTGTGAGGAGGATTACGGTGTACTTTAATTCTCAATTACATAATTTCATAGTAATGGCCAGACCATAAAATTTGGGTTCAGAATGGGCCTGATGTTCTTCATCTCACATTGCTGCAGTCCTTACATATGGGTAGTCCGCTGTCCTCGGTCGGCCCGAATAGCAAAGTATTAAGCTGACGTCGGTCAAGGCGCTTAAGACTGACATCAGGACGTCAGGGTACAAATGCGCATGACCGACGTCATATCCTCAGTCTTTTTTGCCGCATGGTCCGATGCAGAAGCAGCGTTGCAAGTGCCGTTCGGCGTTCTGAAATTTTTCGAGTTCGGAGTTTCAGACCGAATCAAAGTTGGCTAAGTACCCCGTTGGGGAATATTTTGTTTTTTTCTTGCCTCAGTGTTTTACTGGATGTCAGAAAAAGTGAATAACTGTATTTCTTGTGGGAAACAGATACCGCATAGGGATTATCATTCTTTGTGTATTCCTTGTCTGGGGCCTGAGCACGACGTTGTTGGGTGTCGCTTTTGTGCTAGGTTCAATAAGCGCACTATTAAGCGAAGGTTAGATTGTGCTAGGCTGGTCTTCGGGAAGCGGTGCAATTATAATATGCCGTCGGATTCTCCGGCGCCCGCTTCTTCGAAGAAGCGCAAAGACAAAGCAGTTAAACCCAGGCAAGATGAGTCGTCCGTTCGGACGCCGGTTCTTTAGAGGCGTCAGTGGAACCGGTGGTTCCGACGGAGGCTTCTCTGGAGTCCCAAGGGGAGACTTTGATATTGCAGGATGTGGCCTCTCAGGAGGCAGGTCAGGCTGAAGGGGCTTCTCAGGTTACTGTGCTCCCCTCCCTTCCTAGGGTGGTTAGGCCCTCTCCTTCTGTTTCCAAGGCTTCTCCCAGAGGCAGGCCAGGTTTAGCTTCTGTTGGTGTCACTCCTAGTTCAGCAGGGTCTGTGCCCAAGAAGCACATGCTTAAAATGGCAGAAGATTTGATTACTCTGATTAGAGGTTCTTTGCCCCCTCCTGATAAGAGGCCTAGGGTGGAGCCAGAGTTGGGGAGTTTTGAGCAGGCTTCGGATGTTTCAGAGTCTTGGCTGAAGACTTGCAGGAGTACTCTCCTTATTCTGATTCTGATGCAGATGATTCGACTCCTTCTGCTTCTCCTCCAGAGGATTTTTCTTTTCAGAGACTCTTCATTCCATGAGGGAACATTTTAAGTGGGAAGGTCAGGACTTCTCTGATTCCAGGAAAAGGCTTAGGGAATTTTGCTTTTACCCCAGCATAGGCCCTTGGCTATACCCCTGTTCTGGATGTTGTGGAAGATGTGTTTGCAGAGGCTTCACTTAATCCTGATTCTCTGCCTCCTGCTCCTGTTAAACCGGATAGGTATTACAGGGTGCCTGAGGCTCATAAATATTTTTATAAGAGTCCTAGGGCGGACCCAGAAACTGTTAGTCAGGGACCTAAGGGTGTCAAGGCCTCTGTTGTAAAAAATCCGGTTCCTCCAGATAAAGAGGCCAGAGCTTTGGATAGATGGGGAAAGAAAGTCTATACATCTTCTACCTTAGCTATGAGGGCTTTGAATTGCCAGTTTCATATGTTGAAATATCAAAACTATCTTCTTTCTCAATTGAAGTCTAAGGTGGATGCTCTGGCGGAAGGCATTCTTTACAATGTGGTTTTGATGCTGTACAGGCCTCGTCTAGGGTGGCTGCCACTGGTTCAGTTCTTCGCAGGCACGCCTGGCTAAGGGATCAGAATTTATCTGACCATGTTAAGACAAGGATTTTTGATGCTCATTTACAGTCTGATGTGTTGTTTGGTTCACCTGTGGAGTCAGTCTTGAAGAAAATGGAAGACAAGGCTAAGTCTATGCAGGCTGTTAAAGATTTTTTGCAAGTTCAGCCTCTGAAGTTTAGTAGGAATTGGCCTGCTAAGGGGTGGACATATCCTTCTTATGATTCTCAGTCTAGGGGTAGATCTAGACGTGGTAGGGGCAGAGCTCAGAGCTCTTTCAGACCTAGAACAGGGAGTTCACCTGCACAATCTTCGGGTGAGGGCAGGGGCCAGTCCTTTCGTAAACAGGCCCAATGACCTACCTTTTCAGCTGCCAGATCCTTCTTGCCTGGCAGCACCTTTGGGAGGAAGGTTGGCACTCTTCAAGGAAAATTGGAATTTGATTACCCAAGACAAATGGGTATTGGATATCATACACCAAGGTTACAAGTTTTATTTCCATACCTTGCCTCCTTTCAAAGGCATGCCGGACGTTCCTCCTCAGCAAAGACTAGAGGCTCACAAACAAATTTCTCTGCTACTTCAAATAAGGGCCATACAACCGGTCCCTCTGCCAGAAGTGGGCCTAGGATTTTATTTCCGCCTGTTCCTAGTACCAAAGAAAGGGAACACGTGGAGACCAATTTTGGATTTATCTGTCCTCAACACATATCTGGACATTCCCAAGTTCAAAATGTTGACGTTACAACAGCTTTTACCTCTGCTGGGCAAAGATCACTGGATGGTGACTCTGGATCTCAAGGAGGCTTACCTTCATGTTCCTATCAGGCTCAGTTGCAGGAAGTATCTGCGTTTTCGGGCTGGGACTTCTCATTATCAGTTCTCTGCATTGCCCTTTGGCTTATCTACTGCGCCCAGAGTGTTCACGAAGGTTCTGGCTCCAGTGATAGCTTTCTTCAGGCTAAGAGGAATACAAATCTATCCTTATTTGGACGATTGCCTGATTCTGGCCCAAGGAAAGGACGAACTTCTTCATCATTTACAGTATGTGATAGCAGTGTTAAGATGCCTGGGGTATTCTGTGAACGAAATAAAGTCCAGTCTAGTACCCTCTCAGGACATGTGATGTGCTTTCTGGGTGTGAGACTGAATACAGCATCCCAGATGGCCTTTTTGACCCCGGACAAACAAAAGAATCTTTCTCTTTACTTCCATCAATTGTCTCGTCAGTCCAGGCTGACTGCAAGGACAGTCCTTCAAGCCTTGGGGTTCATGGCATCTTGTATTCTGGTACTTCCCAATGCCAAACTGCATATGAGGAAGCTACAATGGTATCTCAAAAATGTATGGACACAGCACTGCCAAGATATGGACACTGTCATTCAGATAATACCTTGCATTCAAAAGGAATTTTTGTGGTGGGCTCAGGAATGTCACCTAAACAAGGGACTCTCTGTGACCCGGCCAGAGGCGAGTCAGATTCTAACGACAGATGCCTCAGACAAAGCTTGGGGAGCTCATCTAAATGGAAAATGGGTACAAGACACGTGGCCTGCCAGACTTCAACATCTACATATCAACTTGAAGGAGATGTTAGCAGTCCAATTTGCATTGATAGCTTTCAAGGATTTACTTCTTCCAGGGCAGGTGTTGGTTCTAACAGACAACACAACTGTCATGTGGTACATCAACAAGCAAGGGGGAACGCATTCTTATCCTCTGTGCAGTCAAGCAATGATTTTGTGGGAGACTGCTCTCAGTTTACAGCTAAATCTTCAGGCAAGGTTTCTGCCAGGAGCACAGAACTCCTTAGCGGATGTGTTGAGCAGACAAATTATGGATCCCCACGAGTGGAAATTGGATCCTCATGTATTTCAGAAATTGACAGTGTTATGGGGAACTCCAGACATAGATCTGTTCGCTTCTCCACTAAACTACCAGCTGCCAAAGTTTTGCACAAAAGGTTTCATCCCACAGCCTGGAAAGTGGATGCTCTCTCATTCAATTGGAGCAATCTTCATGTGTATGCCTTTCCACCTCTGCCTCTCCTCCCAAAGGTACTCCTGAAGGTCAGACAGGACAAGCCAAACATGATTTTAATAGCTCCAGATTGGCCTCGACAGCACTGGTACCCATTACTGAGAAGTCTGGTGCGGAGCCTCCTTGGCCTTTACCTTGATTCCTCACCTGCTGTCTCAGGAGAACAGTCATTTACTCAATGTCAAACTTCACTCTCTACATCTAACAGCCTGGCATATTCTGTTTTAAACCCTGGAGGGTCTCAGCTTCCACAACAAGTTTTGAATGTTATTTTGGAGGCCAGAAGGCCTAGTACAAGGAAAGTGTATGCAGATAAATGGAGGAGATTTTTATTTTGGAGTACAGCAAAGGACTTTGATGTTTCTAAGCCTAATTTAAGTGTGGCTCTTCAATACCTTACTGAGTTACTGGACAAAGGTTTGTCCTTCTCCTCTATTAAGGTTCATGCTGCAGCAATTTCTGCTCACTATGACTGTGACCCACCATTGTTTTCTCATCCTTTGTTTAAGCAATTCCTTAGAGGGGCAAAGAATATAAGACCCCCACGTAGAGCTCCTACTCCTGCTTGGGATCTCAATTTTGTGTTGGAGAAACTCACTCTACAACCTTTTGAGCCTGCAGCTACTGCCGAGTTGAAATATTTATCATGGAAGACTGCTTTTTTGTTGGCCATTACCTCTGCGAGAAGGGTTTCTGAATTACAGGCCCTTATGGCGGTTGAGCCTTTCTTAATTTTCCATAAGGATAGGGTATCTTTGCACTAATCCTTCCTTTATGCCTAAAGTGGTTTCTAGTGTGGCTTTAAACCAAACTATTCATTTGCCTACTTTTTATGCAAACCCCAAAATAAAGGGAAAAGATTTTACACACTTTGGATATACACAGGCAATTGCGATATTATTTGAGCAGAACTAAAGGGTTCAGGCAGTCTCAGCAGTTATTTGTTTCTTTTGCTTTGGGTTCTCAGGGCAAACCTGTTTCAAAACAAACTATTTCTAAGTTGATTGGTTTTTGTATTGCTTTCTGTTATTCCCATCATGGTAAAGAGGTTCCAGCTGGGATTAGGCCTCATTCCACTAGGGCTACTGCCACTTCTACAGCTTTTTTAAGGGGGGTGGCTACTAAAGATATTTTGGAGGCAGCTACTTGGAGTTCAGTGCCTACTTTCTCTAAACATTACCACCTTCCACTTTACTCTAAATCTAGGGCTGGTTTTGCCACTGCAATTTTACAGGGCATTTTGGCAGCTCCTAATGCTTTATAGTTTTGCCATCCTCCCTTACCTCTGCTTTGGGATTCTACCCATATGTAAGGACTGCAGCAATGTGAGATGAAGAACATAGTACAGTTTTGTACCTACCATAAATGTAGATGTTCGAAGATCTACATTGCTGCAGTCCAATTTACCCTCCCTCCTTCCCCTCTGTAGTTAGAGGCGGTGGTGTAGTTTGGGTTGTGAATATTGTAAATATTGTAAATATAATTAGTGCAGGGGTGGTTGGTTGTTTTTTGCTGTCTTTTGGTTTTGGCCTTTCTTTTTAGGGCCTTCTGACATCTGGGGCAAGAAAAGACTGAGGATATGACGTCAGTCATGCGCATTTGTACCCTGACGTCCTGATGTCAGTCTTAAGCGCCTTGACCGACGTCAGCCTAATACTTTGGTATTCGGGCCGACCGAGGACAGGGGACTACCCATATGTAAGGACTGCAGCAATGTAGATTTTCGAACATCTACATTTATGGTAGGTACAAAACTGTACTTTTCGTCTTTTTGGCATCAATTAACTTCCCATGTAGATCCTCCTCCTAAAAATTAGAACAGCATTTACACTTTCAGTGAGAGCAGAGGGGATCTGCAAGTTCAGTGAACGAGATTTTCATGATTTTTTTCAAAATCAGAAGGTTAATATAACTTTGCAATTCTTCTAATTTGTGCTTGGCCTGGTTGTTACTGTTTCAAATGGCAATATCTGCATTATAACTTGCTTTAGTAGTCAGGGCAGAAATATCAGAATACCATGGATAATTAAAATTGGACTTAGAATCATAGAGTGATCTTTATGAAACACGCCCGAGTTTCTACAGACTTCATCCTCATCCAATTTTGGCAAAAAAAAAATAAAAAAAACAGTCTGAACAAAATTCAAGTAAATAGGTGTTTAAGAAAGACATGGGGAGGGGGTTCAAAAGAATTCAGGACTCCCCAAAACCATGGACAGTTTAACATGTCAAAATGACTATTCATGGGCCCTTGTCCTTTGCCCACACTGGCAGTCCCCTTCCAGAAAGTCAGAATTTCCATTTTTCTCTTCATCAATAGATAGTCTCGGACAAATGGGTTCTGAAAGTCATTCATCAATGTTACAGATAGCAGTGGAAGGAAATCCCACCTTTCCAAGAGAATTCCTCATCCATCAGACCAGACTCCTTTATTTCATTCTGTCCTTTAACACATGCTATCCCAGGGAGAAACAGAACCAGTTGCTCCTTCTCAGATTGGGAATCTTTTATTCAGGAATGTTTTTAATGTGAAAGAAAGAAGATGCTTGGAGAGCAGTTCTGGATCTTTTATTCCTAAACTTGTTTGTGATAGTACCCAAATTCAGAATGTTGTCACTTCAAAACCTGTTACCTCTTCTTCGTCATTTGTTTCCTGTTAACATTAGATGTAAAAAATGCTTATTATTACAGCCCTATTCATCCAGACTTCAGACGTTTCTGTAGGTTCTGTGTGTATGAGTTACATTATCAGATGTTCTTCTTGTTTCACTGTTGCAGTCATCGCATTTGGGTTGTCTGTCTGCAGGTAGCCCTCAGCCGGCCTGAATACCAGAGTCATGGAATCCTGTATCAGATGCTGTCTCTTCTTCCATGATGTCAGGTCATCAGGGGTATAAAACATGCAGCCAATGCCATTACATCAGTCTTTCTTGCCGTGCGGTGCCAGAAGCAGTTCGCAAGTGCCAGTCGGCCGACTCCTGAAATTTTCATTTTCGAGGTTTCAGAAACAAAGTCTTCAAAAAAGCTAAGTACCCCATTGGGGATCCTTTTTCTTGCTCTTAACCGATGTCAGTAAAAGTTAGCAATTGTATTACCTGTGGAAAGCAAATACCTCAAAAAGACTTTAATTCGTACTGCATTCCTTGCTTAGGCCCAGACCATGACATTCCTCGCTGTCAGTTTTGTGCCTTGTTCAACTCCCAAACTATTCATCGTCTGTCTATAGTTGCAGCAAATTATTTTGGTACTCGGTATAACTGTCCAGAAATAGCTTCGATAAGCCATCCGACTACCAATATTCCGAAAAAACGTAAGGATAAAGACAGAGACAGACTGCATAGGTCCAAAACTGCCAAAGACGCTTCCGATAAGCTAGTCGCCAGTCCACCGCTACTCAGTGAAGCACTTTTGCAGCCCCAAATACCCGCTACTTCAGATTCGCAGGCCTCTATGAGACCCATTCGGAGTCCGGTATGCCGCAAGATGCTTCTTCGACTATGGAACCTGCGGATGTCTCTACCTTGGATGAGTCCGGAGCCACTGTGCAGGCACTGGCTTCTGAGGGTGTTTTCAGGCCTACAGACTTGCATTTTAAACTGACACCATCTTCTTCATCCAGGCCTAAAACTCGACTCACGCCTAGACAGCCGACGTCCAAACCGCATGCTCAGACACATATGCCTAAAAAACAAATGCTTAGAATGGCTGAAGACTTTATTACCCTAATTAGGGGAAGCCAGCCTTCCCCCTCCAAGAGACCTAGAACTGGTTTTCCTTCTGATTCTTCTGATCAGGAACCTGATATTTCTGTTTCTTCTGATTACCAGGATTTGCCCTTATCTACCTATGAGGATTCTGATGCAGAGGATTCCATTCCCCCTGCTTCCCCTCCAGAGGATTTTTCTTTTGGTGAAACCTTGCATACTCTTAGGAAACATTTCTGCTGGGGAAACCCAAATTACTCTGACTCCAAAAAGGGGCTTAGGGAATTCTTACTCCTCCCTCAACACAGGCCTTTAGCTATCCCTCCTGTGCTGGACATTGTAGATTATGCCTTCTTGGAATCCAGCCTTTCCCCAGATACTTTACCTCCAGCTGCCAGAAAACCTGACCGGTATTACAGAGTACCTGACTCTCTCAAGTTCCTCTTCAAGAATCCTACTGCGGATCCAGAGACCAATTCCGAAGGACCAAAGGGCGTTAAGGCTACTGCTGCCAAAAACCCTACCCCTTCTGATAGAGATTCTAGAGCCTTGGACAAATTGGGTAAGAAGGTATATACTTCTGCTACTTTGGCCATTGGGGCTTTAAATTGCCAGTTTCATATTTTAAATTACCAGCAGCATATTATAGGACTACTTAAACAGAAAATTATGTTGATTCCTGACTGTATTGAACACAAGGAATTACAGGATTTAATGCATTTGCAGAACAAGTTGGTAAACATACTTTGCAATGTGATTTTGACTCTTTAGAAGCATCTTGCAGGGCTGCTGTCACTGGGTCTGTACTTAGAAGGCATGCTTGGCTTAAGGAGCAAAACTTGCCAGGTCATGTTAAAGCTAAATTACTGGATGCTCCCTTAAACCAAGACTGCCTGTTTGGCAACAAAGCAGAAGTCCTCAGAAAGATGGAGGAAAAAGCTAAATCTATGCAAACTGTTAAAGATTTCCTGCAAGTACAGCCTCCCAGATGTAGTAGGCATTGGCCTTCAAAGAATTGGTCCTTTCCAGCTTCTTCTAGACCTTCTCAGTCCAAACCCAGGAACAGCAGAATACCTAGGTTACAGTCTCAGGCTACACACAGGCCTAAGCAGTGGGGGGCTACCACTTCCAAAGCAGGGAGTAGTAAGACACCCCCCACGGGAAAATGGCACAATGACTTAACCTTAACCCTTCCAAGCCCTGCTCAGCTGTCTGCTCCCTTAGGAGGAAAGCTTGCCCGACATGCAAAAAACTGGGAACTCATTACCCAGGACAAATGGGTTTTGAATATAGTTTCCCAAGGTTACAAATTCCACTTCCACACCCTACCAACCCCAAACGGTTGGCCAGACCTACCCCCAAATCAGTGGGCAGAGGCTCAACAGCAGGTTCTCTCTCTTCTAAGTGTCAGGGCTATTCAACCTGTCCCAGCCGAACAATGGGGACAAGGTTTTTATTCAAAACTTTTCCTGGTACCCAGAAAAGACAGCTCCTGGCATGCTATCCTGGACCTCTCTATTCTAAACACCTTTCTGGTAATCCCAAAATTCAAGATGCTAACACTTCAACAGCTGCTTCCTATGCTAGACAAAGATGCCTGGTTGGCAACCTTAGACTTAAAGGAAGCTTACCTGCACATTCCAATAAGGGAATCTTGCAGGAAATGCCTACACTTCAGGGCAGGCTCCATGCACTATCAGTTCTCTGCACTTCCCTTTGGCTTATCAACTGCGCCCAGGGTAGTAACAAAGTGTCTAGTGCCAGCATTTGCATTTTGCAGGCAGGGACATATTCACATATACCCATACTTGGGCGATTGTCTGATTCAGGCAGAAAGCCAGGAATTGCTATTAAAACATCTGGCATTCGTAAAGAAACTTCCAGACTCACTGGGGTACACCATAAACGAAAATAAATCTCACCTAGTATCCTGCCAACAAATTGTATTCCTGGGAGCAAGCTTGAAAACAACTTCCCAGGTGGCTTTCCTCACTCCAGAGAAACAAGTTTATTTGACAACCTACTTCAAACTACTGGCCACAAAGACCCAGCTATTTGCAAGCCCTGGGGTTTATGGCCTCTTGCATTCTACTAATTCCATATGCAAGACTGCATATGAGGAAACTACAGTGGTATCTAAAAAGCCTATGGTGTCAACATTCTCAGGACCTGGAATCAATGATTCCTATCATTCCTTGTATAAAGACAGAGAAGGGGCTTCCTTTCACTCTACCCTCTGCCGCCCAAACCCTAACAGACGCATCAGACTGTGCATGGGGGGGCTCACTTGTCAGGGCAGTGCATTCAGGGCAAATGGAACCCGAGACAGATGCACTTGCATATCAACCAAAAAGAAATGTTAGCTGTACTGAATTCCCTGACAGCCTTCAAGGACCACATTCTTCCAGGACAATTATTGGTAGACAGACAATACCACCGTTATGTGGTACATAAACAAGCAGGGGGGAACCCACTCGTACCCTCTCTGCAGACAAGCCATGGCTCTGTGGAACACAGCCTTGAGCTACCAAGTGCACCTACAAGCTCAATGCCTGCCAGGCAAGCTAAATTCACTGGCAGATGACCTAAGCAGAAATATCATGGACCCACATGAGTGGAAACTGGAACCAAAAATGTTCAACCTCTTGAGGAACAAATGGGGGATTCAAGAGATAGACCTGTTTGCCTCCCCTCAGAACTACCAATTGGACAAATTCTGCACAAGGAATTCCAACAGTAAAGCTTGGAAAGTGGATGCCCTTTACCTGGGAAAGCCTCTCAGTTTATGCCTTTCCCCCTCTGCCTCTCCTCTTGAAGGTTCTGCTAAAGATCAAACATGACAAACCAAGGACAATACTGATTGCACCAGACTGGCCATGCCAGCACTGGTACCCCCCTGTTGTGCAGTATGACACTGCTGGAACCATGGCACCTGCCTCAGACCCCTTCCCTGCTGTCCCAGCAGGCAGGCCAGATTCTGCACCCTCAACTTCAAACCCTGAACCTTGCAGCCTGGCTAATTCCTTGAACTCTCCAATAGCATCCCTCAGTAAGCAGGTGCTAGATGTTATTCTGGAGGCAAGGAGGCCTAGTACTAGAAAATCCTATGCTGAAAAGTGGAAAAGATACTGTTCCTGGAGCCAGACTCAGGGTATGGGCACAATGGTGCCCAGCTTACCTCATATTCTTCAGTACTTAACAGAAATGCTCCACAAAGGCCTATCCTTCTTGTTAATTAAAATTCTTGCCTCTGCCATTTCAGTACATTATAATACTGAACCACCCCTCTTCTCTCACCCCCTGCTAAAGCAATTCCTCAGAGGGGCACAAAATCAAAAACACAGTCCAGGGTAAAGTATCTCCTCCCATAAACATAGTTAAAATCCAAAGCATAAGAGGTAGACACACCAAGACAATCGAAGCCAACCAAGAGTATATCACTGGAACGCTTTCACGTCAGCCAGGACTCTTCATCAGACTTTATAATTACTAACATATTTCACTCATTTAAGTAATCCACATCAACCTATCACAAAACATTTATCAAGACTCTTAAATAAAAAGCATTGCTATTGGTGTTTGTATAAAGTAGATCCTTCTTATAAAAACATATATATATATATATATATATATATATATATATATATATATATATATATATATATATATATATATATATATATATATATATAATATATATAAAGGACATGAATAAAAACATATAAAATACTCATTGAAAAAACAACAAGGATTACAAAAATTGTAGAAATTACAAAAATTACAACAATTATA
The DNA here is from genome assembly GCF_019279795.1 of Protopterus annectens. Classification (NCBI taxonomy): domain Eukaryota; kingdom Metazoa; phylum Chordata; order Ceratodontiformes; family Protopteridae; genus Protopterus; species Protopterus annectens. Next base: position 757,723,751 of record NC_056735.1, on the reverse strand, counting down.
ATATGAAAATCATAAATATTAAACTTGATAAAATTATAGTATGATAAGATACACTGAGCCTATTGTAATAAAAAATACACTAAGGCTAATGTTTCAAGGGTCTATCTACAAGAAAAGGTCTCAATGAAACTTTGTCTTTGAGACCATGACCTCTATCTGCCGATAATTTAATAATCCATTTAACTTCTGCCTTTTCTGTTGTATTACGTATGTTTCCTAGACTTTCAGAGGAGCCAAAAATTTAAGACCCCCCCAGGAGAAGCCCTACTCCAGCCTGGGACCTTACCTTTGTATTGGAAAAGCTCACTCTCCATCCTTTTGAGCCAGCTGCAACTGCAGAGTTGAAATTCCTTTCTTGGAAAACCGCCTTCCTTCTAGCCATCATTTCAACAAGAAGAGTGTCTGAATTACAGGCCCTCATGGCAGTAGAGCCCTTCATTATCTTCCATGCAGACAGTGTTTCCCTCAGGACCAATCCTTCCTTTATGACCAAGGTGGTGTCTAGTGTGGCCCTTAATTAGTCCATTCATTTACCTACCTTTTTCCCCAATCCACAAAACAAAGGAGAACGAATACTGCACTCTTTTGACGTGCACAAACACTTAGATTTTATTTGGACATGATTAAGCCTCTCAGAAAATCTGAACAGCTGCTAGTTGGCTTTGCTGCAGAGGGGAATGCCATTTCAAAGCAAACAATTTCTAAGTGGATAGCCCATTGCATTCTTTTCTGCTATAAGCACTATGGAAAACCTACCCCACAGGGGATAAGATCTCATTCCAGTAGGGCTGCATCTACCTCTACAGCCTTTCTCAGAGGTGTCCCTAACAGGGACATCCTAGAAGCTGCTACCTGGAGCTCTGTACATATCTTCACCAAGCATTACCACATGCCTATTTTTTTCTAAATCTAGAGCTGGTTTTGCCACTGCAGTCTTGCAGGGCTTAATAGATGGCCCTAATGCTCTCTAACTTCCTCCTCCCTTTCTTAGCTTTGGAATTCAACCCAAATGTGATGATTGCAACAGTGAAACACGAAGAACATAGTACAGTTGTGTACACTTACCATAAATGTAGATGTTCGAGTGTATTCAATGTTGCAGTCCTGGTTATCCTCCCTCCAGAACCCTGACTTCTCTTGGCTCTACCTTTCCTTCTTGTTTGGTGTAGTTAAGCTTTCTGGTGTATTTGCTTTTTGTTAGAGGGGTACCATAACATATAATTGCTTCCCATTGTGGGGGCACCTGACATCTGGGGCAAGAAAAACTAAGTAATGGCGTCAGTTGCATCATGTTTTATATTCCTGATGACCTGACGTCATGGAAGAAGAGACAGCATCCAACGCAGGATTCCAAGACTCTGGTATTCAGGCCAGTTGAGGGATACCTGCAGGCAGATAACCCAAATGTCATGACTGCAACAGTGAATACACTCGAACATCTACATTTATGGAAAGTGTACACAACTGTACTTTCTCTGCTTTGCACTTTAGTTTATCCTCTGCATCACGAATGGTCACAAAGTATCTAACTCCAGTTATATAGTTCATTGCAGACTACAGGATACCCACATGTTTCCATAGTTAGCTGGCTTGCTTATCTTTACAGAGTTTTGTTTGAAGTATCAAGAAGCTCTGTCTTGGGTGAGAGATCTCTTACATAATTTGGAATTCCAAGAAAACATTCAAAAGTTTTTTTTTTAACTCCTTTACACAGGATTGTGTTCCTGGGGTGTCAGCTGGACACCTCAGTTCAAAGAACATTTCTTCCACGGGGAAAAAATAGTTCTAGAACTAGATCTATTTCTAAGGTTTTCCACTCAGACTTTGGTCACTGTGTGGGCAATACCTCAGGTTGTTGAGTTTCATGTTATCTGTGATTCTCATGATAATCCTGACAAGACTTCACATTACAAAGTTACCTTGTTGTCTGATGTCTCTTTGCTCCCAGCAGCAACATCCTTTGTTTTTTTTTCAAATCTCAGTACTGAGGTTTGTCAGAAGAGAGGTCACATGGTGGAGACAGCAAACATCCATAAATTCAGATCTCCCCCTTTTGCATAAGAGACCTCCAGAAAAATAGTGGTACCTCCTTGGTATCTTAATGTTGTGTTAGAGAGACTAAGACTTATCCCATTTGATCCTGCTAATCTAGCTGATGTGAGGTTCTTAACATAGAAAACATTTTTACTGGTTCTGCAAGAAGACTGAGTTGGAAGCTCTTATGGTGAGTCAGCCCTATCTCATTTTCCAGAGAGACAGGTTTCCTTGACAACTAATCCTTTTATGCCTATAGTGATATCCAAGTTTACTTTAAGCCAAACTATCTATCTCCCCATTTTCTTTCCTGAACATAAAACTGAGGAAGAAAGGACACTCCATACCTTGGATGTCCGCAGACAACTCTGGTACTGTTTTGACAGAACTGTTTTTTTTTTCAGATCAGTTGTTCATTTCTTTTGAAGGTAAGAAGGGACAACCTGTGTGAAAACAGACTATTGACAAATAGTTGTCTAAATCTATTACCTTTTGTTATATGCACCACAGCAAAATTATTCCAGACAGGGTTAAGGCCCATCTATCAAATCCTAGGCTTCATCTATGGCTTTTTAGAATGCATTGGATTCTAGAAGTATTCTAGAAGCAGTAACTTGATTCCCTGTACATACTTTTACAAAGCATTGAATGTTATGTTGCCATATCTCACCTTCATTCTTACTGGTTGGGTTCAAAATCAATTCTCATTTCTGACTCGGCCATATACTAAAGTTGTCTTCCACGTGGCTGAATCTCTATCCCATCATGCACTCATGTAATTCCCCAGGTCTCGTTTGCCACTAAAGAGATCGGAGGCTCCTCAACTTAGCTGTGGCTAAGTGTTGAATTTTTTCAAATAAATTGTCTTTAGTCTTAGTTTTTTGTACATATACTTAGTTATATTGCTTCTATAGTGTGTTACTTCACTTTCGGTGTACTTGTTGTTTACATATATTTATCCGTTATTGCATTTGTGGTTGGCCATTGCCTTTTCCTCATCAGGCCTTCCTCTTCCTATCCCGTCTAAACTTACTGACCCATGTTTTTAGGGTTTTGTTTAACTTTCCCGTTGGTGCACTGTTTGTTAGAAATGCGTCCAACTCACTGTTTGTAATCCTTTTCTTCTAAGCTTGTAGTTAGCTTAACTTGTGCAAATTTAAGTTAGAGGGCCAAGCACCCTTTTAATTTAGAGGGCAAAGCTAACTTCCTTTCCCCTTTTTCTCTTGTAAATCATTAAAGGTGTATTGTAGTTTTCTTTTGAAAATCTTTAGATGTATTATGTTAGTGTATGTTGTGCATTTATATATTATATACTCTTAAAGTGTGGTATTAGTATTCCGTTAGTATAAAAAATAGTTGTGTCTTGTTGCCCGCTTTGTGGTAATGTCTAAGGACCAGAAGGAAACAAAGCCATCCGACTTTAAGAAATGCCAGAAATGCTCCCAGAAAATGTCTATAACTGATAGACATAGTATATGTGTGTACTGTCTCGGAGCCATCCATTTGCAAGAGTCATCTGCTTTCTGCCATTCTTTTAGCTCTAGAATTTTACTAGAGAGGAAAAACAAACTGTAAGAGGACTTCTAAAGACTCCCTTTTCTGAAACTTTAGAAGGTCAGAGCACCACCAGTAAGTCCAAATCCCCGTCTGCTAAAACCGACAAACCTGCCAAGAGATCTTCATCTTCTTCTGGCCACTTGGATCCACCAGAGAAGATAGCAAAGACAACTCCATCGGATCCAAAGCCTACTGGATCAGACAAGTCAATATCCTCTGCGCCAGAGAATTTGGAGCTCAGAGAGACTCAAATTCGTAGCCGGTCGCCTGAATTGTTACTGGTCTCCCCTACACTGTGATCTTGCTTACCAACCCTTTTATCTAGGTCCTCCAGAAGCCTATCGGATGATGATGTGGATAGGGTGGTGTGTAGACGTCTGAAGACTCCGGCACTGGCAAAACTCCTGTCAGCTCCAGCCCAGTCGGTTTCGGAGACAGCAAAGACCTTTTCATCCATGTCAATTCCTCCTCTGAGCCAATCCTGAGCATTGGAGCTAAAATGCCTGGAACCAATTGTAGTAGATACATTCGTGCTGAGATCCACTGTGGAGATTTCGGACCTATTGTCTGCTCCAACATCCTCAGTGCCGTCTGGGAGCCGAAGCTCTCCAGTCTGGTCCAGAAGGGATGATCGCACCCGAGACTTTTTGGTTCCAAGCTTGCCTCTTGGGGCCTCGGTGTGGGTGAGCTCGGCTCCTACGTCAGCTTCAGATCTGGCCCCCTTGGCTCTGGGGTCTCCTCTGCTTCCTCGGAACCAGAGGTGTCCTCGGATCGGGGGGAGAAACTTTTGAGCTGATGAGGAGTGTGCTGTCTTCCCATACAGCTCTGCACAAAGGTTTTGACAATCTTCCCGCTAAAGCACCAGCTTCTGTCTCTGCACCACCCCAGCCACAGGACAGTCGAGATTCTGGGCCTCAGGGTGCCCCATCAGGTGAACAACACTCTTCTGTGACCTCTCCAGAATACCCTTCTGAGGAGGCTTCCCAGAAGAGACTCTGCAAGAGGAAGCACATGGACTCCCTAGATGAATCAATCACCTCAGACACTGATCTTGAGGAGTCAGAAGGTTCCCCACGATCACCATATGAAGATATCTCCTTTGCTGGTATCCTAGAAATCCTTAAACAGAGGCAGCTAGAACCCCATCAACCATTCTGATGAGGTGTCAGTGTACCTGAAGGCCTTTGGATCTCAACCTTCAGCCACCTCGGTGTCTCCGCCTTTCAATGAACTCATGGAACTAGTTAGTCGAAAGGCTTGAGAGTCACCAGATATAATCAAACCGGTCCTTCGGAGGCCAAATAAATGTATTACAGCTCCAACAGACAAGAAATGTTTCACAAAAGGCATGCCTGTAGATGCTATGGTGGTGGCAGCAGCCACTAAGAAGCAACTTTCCAAAACGTCCTCATCTGTTCATCCACCAAACAAGGAGTCTTGATGGACAGATATGGGAAGCATATTTTTTTGTCAGCGACTTTTGCCCTTAGATCACTGAATTACTTGATGCACTTCATGAGACTTCGAAGAGATCTCCTGAAACAGTTGGGAGATACTCTTCAAGGTACATTAGCTGCAGGGGTCTCAGATAAGGTATCCACTCAGCTGTCCACCTTAAACTCCGTAGTGAACTCCTCCATGAGATTGATCTCTTACGCAGTGGATGGAGCAAGTAGGGCAGCAGGTTCAGGAGTTTCCCTAAGGAGACATTGCTGGATGTGCTTGTGTAACTTTGCAGAACCCTTTAAGTCTACCTTTGTCAATGCCTTTTACGATAGTTCCTCACTTTTTTGGACCCAAAGTAAAAAAAAACGCTCACCAGATGCAAGCAGGAGGGGAAAACTCTCTCTGCTGTTGGAACACATTTTTCTGTACCTTCTAGACCCTACCCCAAAAGTCAGAAGGGGGGAAATGTGATTTAGAAAATCCCAGGGAGTTTTTCAAGATGCACGAGGTGAATCTTTCCCCAGGGGCAGAGGAGGAAGTAATAATGGCAAACGCTGCCCACGTGGCAGAGGTGGTCCGCAAAACCAGGGTGACCGTGCTTCTTTTCACAGCCGACCCTTCCAGCACTCTTGAAAGGAGGCCTGCCTGCCCTCCTCTGGAGGCAGTCAGGGGGTCAGTTATCTTTGTACATAGAAGCCTGGTGAGAGATCACAAGAGACAAGTGGGTACAAAGCATAATATCCAGAGGTTACTCCATACCATTTTGCCTTTCCATCCCAAATGTCAAAAACATCCCAGATGTTCCACCCAGTCAAAGGGAACAAGCAACCATAGATATTCAAAATTTGCTGGACAAAAGAGTCATCCAAAGAGTCTCCGCAGACGAAATAGTTTCCAGAGCTTAATGTTTTATTTAATGCCAAAAAGAACGGGACTGGAGACCCATCTTGGATCTCAGCAAACTAAATGAATCCATAAAGAAGACCAAGTTCCAGATGGTGACACTGCAGTCAATTCTTCCCTTCTTAGACAAAAGACAATTGGATGTGCTCGATAGACCTCCAGGATGCGTACTACCACATCAAAATGGACAGACCATCAAGGAGTCATTTGCGCTTCCGGCTGGGAGCCAGTCATTACCAATTTCGAGCTCTGCCCTTTGGTCTCACTACAACATCCAGAGTGTTCACCAAATGCATGGCAGTAGTCACGGCTCATTTGAGATGGCTAGGATTGCAAGTGTTTCCATACCTAGATGACTGGCTTCTTACTGCCACCACCAGGCAGCTACTACAGCAGGCAAGAGATGCCACATTACACCTTTTCTCTCACTTAGGGATAATGTTATGTTCAGAAAAATCTGCATTGTTGCAATCTCAGCATATTACCTTTATAGGAGCAGATCTGGACACAGTCTCCATAATGGCAAAGCTGCCTGTGGAAAGAGTCTCTTCTCAGACAACAGATTTTCAATCTTCTGCCAAAGACCTAAGTAAAGGTGAAAACAGTTTTAAAAGTCCTAGGAACCATGGCAGCAGCGATAACCCTGGTCCCCCCTAGCTCGTATGCACATGAGAATTCTTCAGTGGCTCCTTTTTTCTCAATGGTCATTACAAAAACTTCCCATGTCTCACCAGATCAGGATTACAGAGTCATGCATGAAGGATCTACGATGGTTGCTTCTTTCCAGTCACATGACATTAGGTTGACCTTTTATCCCACAACAGCATGTGGCAACAGTGACCACAGATGCTTCCCAGATAGGGTGGGGGGGCATTATCTGGGGAGGATGATCCAAGGTACCTGGCAAGAACACAAGGCCCATTTGCACATCAGTGTTCTAGAAATGAGAGTAGTGCTATTGGTGTTGCAAGCACTTCAAGACTCTCTTCCATTAGGGACAATTGCATTTCAGACAGACAACATGTCGGTGGTCTTGTACATAAGCAAGGAGAACAAGGTCCTACCCCCTTTGTTGAGAGGTGCTCAGAGTATGGCCATTTTCTGGTAGCAATGTATATCCCGGGTGAAATCCAACATTATGGCAGCCAGGCTCAGCAGGGTGATAATGCTTCACGAGTGGTCTCTAAAACAAGAGATAGTGGAAAACATATTCCGAAAATGGGGCCAGCCTTGCTGCGACCTCTTTGCCACTCCCATGAATACCAAATGCAGCAGCTACTTTGCCCTGATACCCCCTCCAGGGGAGTCACCAAGGGACGCACTTGTTTACGATTGGCCCTCGGGACTACTTTATGGATTTCCCCCATTTCCTCTAATACCCAGAGTTATTCAGAAAGCCAAGTCATTGGGAAGCAAACTAATTCTCATTGCCCCACACCGGCTTCATCAGATTGGGTTTCCTTTTCTCTGGCCTCATCTTCAGGAGGAACCATGGAATCTGGTCCCAGTTCCAGACCTTCTGAGTCATACATCTGGAACACCCCACTCCTCCTTCCAAACTCTCAAGTTGACAGCATGACTGCTCCAATTCCAAATTTAGGCTTCATAATTTCACACCAGCAGTGAAACATATTCTAATATCTTTACACAAGGCCTCAACCAGGAAGTTATATCTCAGTAAATGGAAAAGGTTTTCGTACTGGGCTTCAACAAAAGACATTGATCCTTTCTCTGCCTCATTCAGCTCTATTCTTGAATTCCTGGCAGCGCTGTTGAATCAAGTTTCAGCTGCAGCTACTATAAAAGCCAAATTAGCTGCAATTTCTAGTTTTCATATAGGTGATTTGACTCCTAACTTGATGTCACACAGATTGTACAAAGCATTTTTAAAAGGCACTTGTTTATTAAGACCTTCCATTAAAGACCCTCTATCAGCATGGAATTTGAATTTTGTTCTATCACACCTAACTCTGCCTCTCTTTGAGGCAGCATCAACATGTGATCTCAAATTTCTGTCATGGAAAACAATTGTATTAGTGCCATTGCTTCTGCAAGGAGAGTCTCAGAATTACAAGCCTCATCAATCAAGCCTCCTTATATGATCTTCCATAAGGATAGAGTATCTCTTTGAACTAATCCATCCTTTTTACCTAAAGTATGCTCTCAAGCTAATGTAAACCAATTTATTGAGCTGCCGGTGTTTTTCCCTAATTATGACAACAAGACAGAATACAAGCTCCACCAATTAGATGTACATAGTCAACTGTGTTTCTATTTACACAGAACCAAAGATTTTAGGAAATCTGATCAGCTGTTTATCTTTTTCAGAAGCAAAAAAAAAAAGCATGCCCATTTCTAAGGTCACACACTCAAACTAGATTTCAAGTTGTATCACCTTTATCTACATTAATAACAGAGATCTACCCTTTAGAGTCAAGGGTCATTCCACAAGGGCCATAGCAACATCATCTGCGTATCTAGCAAGACAGTCACTGGACAGCATTTGTGCCGCTGCTGTGTGGGCAAGACCCCATACCTTTATCACTCATTACAAGTAGATTTGGCCTCCAGGGACGGGGCCTCCTTTGGTTCCACTGTCCTGAAGAATCTACTTCCATGAGCCACCCAGGAAATGTGGTGCTAGGGACGCTGTCCCAATCAGTAAGAATGAAGGTGAGATAGTACAACATGACATAAAGAAGTTATGTACTCACCATAACGTTCCATGTTTGTTGTCCATCTCACCTTCATTTTTATGTCCCTCCCACCTTCCCCCAGCCCAAGGCTTCTGGAGGGCTTAGAGTTTTTTTTTTTTTCCTTTGGCAAGGAAGTCCTCTGACTTTCTTTCTTATCTATATATTTTACAGAATATTATAAATGTAGACTCATTACTATGGTTATCAGCAAACAAGATCTGGGGAATTACACCAGTACATGATGGCTCCCAAGTGGAAGACTTCGAGCTTTAGTATACAGCCGAGTCGGAACCGTGAATTGGTTCCAAGCCCAATCAGTAAGAATGAAGGCAAGATGGACAACAAACATGAAACATTATGGCAAGTACATAACTTTTTTCCTAGTCTAGGTCAGGCTTTTCTAGGACCATTCTCCAGGGGCTCCTGTACCCTTCTTCTTCAACTTTACAAAGGTAGTAAGCTAGAGTAAACTACCTATATAGCTAAAGCTGCTGCTGCTGCAGTGATCATAGTACAGTTCATAGGTTCATAGGTAGGTACTAGGCTATTGGCCCTAGAGCCTATATAAGCCTAGCCAAAAAGGTATTATTTTCCTGTGCCCCTGTTGAGCAGAGCCCCAGAGGTGATCCCCGGGGTGAATTTCCGCCATCCAGTCATCAAGATTTTCCTTGAAGAGTGCTAATGAGGAGCTTTGTTTGATATAGATGGGTAGTTTGTTCCAGAGTATGGGAAGTCTCTGGGACAGGAATCTATCCCTCCAGCATGTTCTGTTTATTGTGGTGAAAAGGTTTAGGTCCCTAGAGTGTGTAGCTCGGAGGGATTGGGATTTCTTTAAGTGGAGCATGTCCAACAGCTCTGGGTTTGACATAGCTTTGTATGCTAGGCAGAGATAGCCTCTGAGTAGGTGATATGCGACGAAGTAAAGCTGGAGTTTTTTGAGACGGTCTGCGTAGGGCATCTGTTTGAGGCCAGTAATCTTCTTTGTGAGGTATTTCTGCAGCATTTCCAGTTGTTGTAGATGTCTTGTGTGGTACATACCAAAAGGGGTGTTGTACTCTATAATGGGTCTAATGAGTGACAAGTAGAGGGGAACAGTGACCTCTTTTTTCCTGGATGTGAAACCTTTTGTGATGAGGTGTGCCACGTAGAAGGATTTCCTGACTACTGTGGCGATGTGATTATCAAAAGAGAGACTACTGTCCACCTCTGTCCCAAGGTCTCTTATCACACTTTCGGTGTTAAGTAGACTACCACCTATGTGGTAGCTCATAGGTACAGAGTTTTTTCAAGAGGATGACAATGCACTTTTTGGCATTGAGCTTGAGGCCATGGCTTTGACACCAGGCATCTGTCTGTGAGGCCCTTTTGTAGGATGTCCACATCTTTAGGAGTTTTGATTATGGCTCCTAGTTTGCAGTTATCTGCGATCTTCATTAGCCAAAGACCTTCTATGTTAGCCTTTACTTCAGAAAAGTAGATATCAAACAGGAGAGGACCCAGGACTGAACCCTGTGGTGCTCCACTTGTCACTGGTCTGACGTTGGATTTGGAGTCTGCTACTTTCACAGTGTGGGTTCTGTCAGTGATCCAGTTGGTAACCCATCTTGTGACATAGGGATTTATCCCTAGTTTAGTGATATAATTTCAGAGTGGGGGATGGTGTCAAAAGCCTTGGCGAGATCTAGATTGGCTGTGTGAACCACCTTACCCTCGTCTACGACTTTGGTGACTGTTTCAAAGAAGTTGATCAGGTTTAGGATTCATGATCTGCCTTTTATAAACCAGAACTTGGTGGGGTCCAGAGTTTGAAGATTGCCAATGTTTTTGTTTATAAGTTCCATGATGTTACTTCCAAGGCTTTGCAGACCAGACTTGTTAGGCTAATGGGGTGGTAGTTCCCTGGGTCCGTGGTGGTTCCCCCTTTGTGGAGTCGGATAACCGTCACTGTGCGCCATTCAGTGGGCACAAAGCCTGAGGTGAGGCTATGATTGAATATGTTGCTTAGTTGGGCTGCCAGTTCATTCTGTAGTTCATGTAGAGCACAGCCTGGGATGTTGTCAAGTCCCATGGATGCTGTGTTCTTGGCTTTGGAGAGAGTGTTTTTTACCTGTGCAGCCGTGATTACAGGAACTTTGCATTCTTCTGGTATAGAGATGGGCCCTTTAGAGGGTGAGAGAGGGGGTAAAGTTAACACTGAACCTATCTACCAGGATGTTGGCAATATCTGTTCTGTATATTTAGTGCCATTGTGCTTTAACTCAGAGCAGAGCTAACTGTTGCCATTGAGATTCTTAACAGTAGATGTTCAGATGAGTACTGCTACTGTAGCTGCTTCCTCCCTCCTTTCCCTTTGCTTTTGGTGTGTTGTTTATGCCAGGGTGTGGCCATTTACTTTTGGTTATTCCTAGCGTTGTGCTTTCAGGGCTCAGCCTCCACCTCTGTGTTGGCATGGAAGCTGTGAATGCTTTGGTGCCCAAACCAGTGTTTTTAGATAGCTCAGCTCAAGCTGAGTAATGGTTTCTGAGAGTGAAAGTTGCCCTGAAAGTTTGTAAGCTGACCAGCTGTTATATCCATGGTAGGATATAAGTCACATAGCTAAGGCTACTGGAGCAGTGATTATTCAAAAATCTGCTGTTATGGTACGTTTACTTACTATACTTTGTGTGCTCTGCTGTAGAATGCGGCACTGTTTATTCTTACCTGAGCTGCAGTTTCAAGTTTTCTGACTAGACATAGTCTGATACTTGTATGCCTTCATAACATTCAAAATTTTGTTTGTAGCTCTTCCAAGCCTATTATGCTAGGAACAGTGAAGCCATAGTTGTGGTTGTAAAGCTGAAGTGATCTTATATTTTACACACACGCCAAGAATTCTAGCTCTTCCAAGCCCATGGTGCCAGAACAATGAGGCCATAATTATGGTAGTAAAGTCGCAATGTCATATTTTAAAATTCTTTCAGAAGTTTAGATGCGAATTATTGCTTTAAACCTCCAGCTGACAGATTTTCTGAAAAGACTACTTTTGCCTCCCTGTGACAGAGCTGGGCAAACCAGAGCTAGTTTGAGTTTTATCTCTTGTTTAGCTTACTGTATGCATAGAACAGAGCTCTGTTCAGTTACAAAGTATGCATTCTTGTCAACCAAACCAGTTGGTATAATGGCAGAAATGTCCAGCTTTTAAGCAGTGTTGTAATATGCAGGAACATTGACTTGTTTTAACTCAGTAGAACAAGACAGAACTGTGTTGTAAGCAAAGTTTATTGGTCTTCCCTCTTACAGTGTTACGGTATTAGGAATAGTACAAATTTGACCTAACATCTAGGACCCTCCTTCCCCAGCCCGATTTGGTCTTCTAATTGGGTCCTGTCTCTCTCTCCATGAATACAAATTTGACATTGTTCCTGGATGATTTCACACTCGTGGGGGTGCATATTCTCTGTGCTTACTTCTGTGTTCAGTGTCAGATGTATATGGATGAACATTTTTTGTATTTGGTATCTAGATGTAACTCTAAAAGTCCTTGTCACTATCAAATTACTAGTCAAGTCTTGCACTGACAATTGATTTAATGTGTTGGAGAAGGATCAAAACATGAACCACTGCTATTAGTTGCCAGCAGTTCATCCTTAACGTCCCCAACACTGGAGGAAGAAACTTCTAACCTTCCTCAGTACCATGGAGATGGTAGTTGTTGAACTTTTTAATTTGAGGATTGATCAGATCTTTCAATCTCTAGCCCCAAAATCTTATCAGGAACACTGTCCCAAGGACAGTGCTTGGAGAGTAGGCTAACACCTAGCTGTCCTCGTGATAAGGCTATTGCTGAAACAGTAAAAATGTGTATTTATCATGCCTATCATCAGTAGTATACCAGAATCTAATCACATCCATGCTGTCCTTATACTTTGATATCAGCAATTTGTTTTATCCTATTACAGTTACTATTTTGCTACTCAGATTTTGCAAATATCTGACTATGCTTCTAGTATCTCAGTTATCTAATCTTGTAAATATTTGTCTCTATGTATTTAGTTTTATATATATTGCTGTGTGAAATGTGATTTATCCCTGGAGCTTTTCTCCCCAGGCCACTGCTAAAAATGGGTACAAACCCAGACAGACCACCCCAGTCAACAAATGTCAAATAAACCAGATGTGTGAATTGGGATACTAGAAGCTTAGGGCTTTATTTCTTAGGTCCACTGACAGACCTAACAGAGCCTTCTAGCTCACATGTCAGTGGAGCCTAGCAGGTGGTTGTACACCAAGCCTAGACATCAAGCAGATGTTTGGTATTTGGTGGGATCTAGAGTTGGGGAAATATCATTTGAACCTGGAACTGTGCATGCCTCATTTTGTAAATATTTAGCAGGTGTGCTACCAAGCTTTTGTTTTCCATCTCAACCATCATTCAATGTGCACCCTTCATGAGTTATCCTTGTATAACACCATGTTTATTTGCCTAAGTCAGGCTCCTTTTTAAAGTCTGACAAACCAGCAGCTGATGTCTTACACAAAAAAATGGATGCAAGTCTTCTTACAGTAGGGCCCTTCCTGCAGTAAAGCTCCTCGAACAAATCTGCCCTTCTTTGGTGAGACCTTAGAACTCCTAAGGCTCACCATAGACTATCTTCTAGTCTGCATTATTTCCCCACAAAAATTCCTTTATTTGTAACTTTAGATGACAGAAGGGGAGAAGTGCAAGTTATCCGCACTGAGCCAAAGATCAGGGACACTGTTACTGAGCCCGGGAAGTACTTAGACTCTGATCCTGCAGCCACCAGTAAGGTAAGCACAGTACACAAACCTGTGGCTAATTAGAGCAAGTCTTTTATCCAGCATCCATTTACTGACTCCTCTGTGGTCTTCGAGTCAAGCATAGATCCTAGGGACCGCAGTGTTTTGGTACCCTGCTTCCTGACAGAAAGAAAGAGTAAAGCTTTGAACAGTGTAGGAAGGAAGTGTACTCCTGTACCAGTTTGTAGCTTTGGGCCCCCTACTATTCCTCTCACCTGTCCATACTCCAATCCTGCATAAAAATCAGGTTATAGTAAAGTTTGCTGAACTAACTGAATCTAAGGAAAAGAAAGACTTGATCAAGACTTTGTCTACAGCTTCTAGAATGGAGCACTTTATAACTCAGTATAATGACTGTTGTGCTGGTGCTGTTGCCTTAAGCAAGACATTGTTGCTGGTACTGTTCATCTTCAGAGGCCCATAGACACAAGTGTTTAATTAGACTTTTCAAGACTTGGTGGATGACCTCATAAGCAGCAAACCTTCTTCATAGACTCCATTCAGAAATTAATTAAAAGAGACTCAAGTACCTACCCCTGTACTTATCCCTCCCTCATCCTCCCTCAAATCCTCTTTCTCTCTTAAACCTGTCCCCACTGCTTAGATCACTTCTCAGTAAACTCAAAACATGCTCCCCTTCTGCCAGTAACTTACCTCCTCTTTTCCTTAAGCTAGCAGCAAAAACCATTGAATATCCCATATCCATACTAATCAATAGATCCATCCAAGAAAACACAGTTCCTGATATAAAAGAGGAAACTCTAATGATCCCTCTAATTTAAACCGATCGCTATTCTATCTCCCTTATCAAAGATTCTTGAAAAATGCATTCATAAACAGCTCTTCACTTATCTACTACAAGAAAATCTCCTCACCCAACCCAACACGGCTTTCACCCTAACCACTGTATGTCCACCACAGTAATTTCTTTTACACAGACTATCTCTCGATCTAGAGCAGGAGTGTCCAACCCGCGGCCCTCAGAGCTCTTCCATGCGGCCCGCGACCCTTAAATTTAAATTTAAAATTAATTTCACTTTTTTTCCGTGTCCGCGTAGTTTTGCTCTTCTGCGCATGCGCCAACTTTCTTTTTTTTACGTTTTTTCCATACCAGCGTCTTTCCGCTGGTATGCGCATGCGCGAAAACACCGTTCGGGCGTTTTTTACATTAATGGATTAAGAAAAGCTGAAGCGAGATCGTGGAGAGAGGATTTATTACCCGACTACACTACAACATAGTAAGGTAAGTATTTTGACACTGTGTCTGCTCCCTAATGTATAATAAATTGACTGAGAGCCTCTTGTGTGCAACCCACACATGTGTAAAAAATATAAAAAAAAGTCTGTGCTGCACTTGGGAATTATTTCCTGTCAGCAGTTTCAGCAATTTTTTGTATTGAGGAAATGATGCGTGGTACAGAGTTAAAACATCATGCAAAACAAAACCTGCAGCTAATAACGTTTCATACTGCAGTCTGTAAGAATGAATATCTGGTCAAAATGCTGTGGTGTCAGACAGAGGCCCAACCTTTGTACCTTATACTCGAGGCTATGAGTCTGGGCAACTTGCTTCATTTCCTTTGGAAAGTAGCTCAGGTTGATACAAGCTCTGCTAACTACACATACAGCTTTACAGAGAAGTAGTTGTATAACGTTGCTTTGCAAATTGCGAGTGGACTAGATTACTTGACTGGAGTACAGAAGTTAATCCATGGCTATGTGGCAACGCAGAGTGTCATGATCCATGAAGATATGAGAGTGAAGCTTTGTAACTTGGGAATAGCATTTGATGTATATCGAACAGGAAGCCTTTCTTCTTTCTAGTATTAGCTGGTATAAAAACATCGGAAATTGTGCAGTACAGGTTTTGCTGCATTGTAATGGTAATGGATGAGTAGTTTAACAGAGCTCAAAAAGGGATGCAGTACTTTTGGAAAAATATAGTTAAATGCAGTTATCCCCTATTAGTAATGCTTATTCTTGGGTTCTTGCAGGTTGCTCAAACAAGAGCAGGCTGCATAATTTCATAAAGCTGTGAAATATTGATATGTCTAGCATTTTTATCTTAAGAGATGGTACATTTAGCTCTTTGCTCTATTTTTAATAGGTTTGTTTTGATGCATCATTTTCATTTTGGTTTGGTTACAGAATAGTATGACTATGCTGTAGATTTGCAAGTCAGTAAAAAATAGTAATTCAGACTGATAGCTAATGGCATTTGATAATTTGCATTTCTAGCCTGATTTTGGTATATTACCATTTTAATTTTCTTTGGCTTCTTTTTCTGTGACCTGTGCTTGCTGCTTATTAGGGCATTATAGTAAAATAGAATATATCATATATGTAGATAACTGATGCCATATATGTAAATTAACTGATAAAGGTACAACTGATGCTGTTTCCAAAGTCATTAACCTAACACTTGTGTTAACCTGTGAATAAAGATTCTCTTTTTATACAACGCCCAGCAGCATTTTTTGAATATTTTATCTTCATTTGTGGAGCTTTATGGAGTTATCTAACATTGTGGAATATGTGCCATTAGGATTCAGTGCTTGATATATGGTGTGTATTAAAAGTAACCAGTTTATCTGTGTATTAAATTAGCATTACTACAGTGTTACCACAATGGCTTTGCATAAATGTTTCACAAGGGACCGAAGGCTGAGCCTTGGAAAAACTTTTTGTTAACACATTTAAGTTGGGATACAATTGTTATTCATGCTAATGGGTGGGTTCTGTTCCCTAGACGAGTGTTATAGTAACAGCCATGGACAGATTGCTTAAATAAGAAGCTAGAACAGGGAAAACATGCTGCGCTTTTTAGTTTGCACATCAGTGTTGTTAGAAATGAACACTTTCTGTATGGGTGCTTGGAAACCAGCAAAATCACAGGTATGATCTCATACAAATTGAAAGGTTTGTACCTGTAAATTTTTTTTTACAAATAAACTAAGATGTTAGATTTAACTTTTTTTTAAATAATTAGAATGAGATATTGAATTTTAGGGCAAATATTATGCATTTATTAATTTATTTATTGTTCAAATTCACCTACAATACAGCCACATTAGTCCGCATAAACCTGAGATCTCCCCCCCCCCTTTTTTTTTTTTTTGGTCCTCACTTGTTGTTTGCCCCCAGACCATTTCATTTCTGTTGACTCAATGCGGCCCTTGCAACTGAAAAGGTTGGACACCCCTGATCTAGAGACAACAATAAATTAGTATGTCTATTCCTTGACCTCTAAAAGGCCTTCAATACCATCTCCCACAACCTACTGCTGTCCAAAATCTGGTCTTAATTTCTCCAACTCTGCTCTCTGCTCTTTCCTGGTTCTCTAGCTATCTCTCAAGTAGATCTCAGTCTGTAAGATGGCTCTCTGCAACCTTTCCTTTCCTCCAAGTCCAGACTGGGGTTCCCCAAGGCTTCATCCTTGGACCCTTATTATTCAACATTTTCGCTAACGATCTCTCTCTCTCTGTGCTGTCCTCACTCCATTTTAATACAATATGCTGATGACTCAACAGTAATTTCCACCTCTGACAATCTCCCCCACCTACTTATGATTACCCAAGAATCTCTTCAGTCATTGGAAAAATGGCTAACATTCAACCACCTCTTACTCAACCCAAATAAAACTCCTCAAATCTACCTTTACTGTCTCCTCCCTAAACAACACAACTGTTAAGGTTGAACCCCACACTAAACTACTAGGGGTCTTGGCCAACTAAAATTTGATCTTCACATCCAAAACTACATTAAGAAGACTCATCAGAAACTTGGCCTTCTCAGAAACAAAAGATTCCTCACAAATGAATCTAAACTCTCTCCAGCGCAAGCTTATCTACTACCCACCCTGTTATATGCTGCCCCAGTCCTTACTAACCTTCAAACAAATCAAACTTGAACTCACGTATAATAAAATTGCTAGATTTGCCACCAATCAACCCTACTGCTCATACCAGTGCTTATCTCTAAAAAAACTACAATGGCTTGATTTGCACCACCAACTGCTACTGCCCCAACTACACTTGACTGACTCCATCTTAACCCAACCTCTTCTCTTGTCCTGCTCTGCTCTTTCAACTCTCATCTCCTTACATACCTAACCATGCACTTTGCAGCTCAGAACAACACCTCCTGCAGCTCTACAAACCCAGTAAAACTATTGGCAAACTTCTCTATAATCACTGTCACCACTGCTTGGAATAAACCACCCCATATCGATCTCTAACACAAACTGTTTCAAAAAAACATTAAAAGGCAATCTGTTAAACTCTTGGACTTGCTCCTGCACTGACCCTGCATAATGTACTTCTCCCCTCTGCTTCAAACAACATTTTCCCTCCTATTAATCTGTTACCACTTGCCTTGCATCTGTTAGACATTGTACTGTGACTATGCATATCATTAAACTGTATTGTGATTACTGTTATACTGTATTATATTTCTATTTCGGTGATTATGTAAAGTAGAAAACTATTTGATTACCATTATACTACATGTTGTTCCCATTATACTTATTGTGGTGTTCATTTTTTTTACAATGCATTTGGAGTTTTTCTCCTCAGGTTTCCACTGAAAAAGGGCATCTGCCCAGTCAGACTAACCTGGTCAACAAATTTCAAATAAATTAAATAAATAAAACAGGTCTTCACCTCTGTGGAAGGCGTATGTGTTACTCTGATTCTCCTTCTTCCTCTTACTGTTTTGGAGCAAGTGAATTCCAAAAGAGGAAGAAGTGTCTATGTTGCCAGAAGAAGGCACTTAAGCATTACAGGATTTTGCGCCATCTGGTGCCAGGCATGGGGCACCACCATATAGCCATGAGTAAGAACCATTGGAGTCTGCATGTAGTCATGGTTGGCAGCTTCTTAGAGCTTTTAACTTCTCCCCAAAGTGTAACTTTCCTAAAAAACCAAGCCATCTTAACAAAGGTCCTGGGATAGGTTCCGATGGGCACTGCTGAAAGGGACCATGGTGACTGTCCCTTGTTTGGAACTGGGAAGGAGGTTCTGTGCCACCTGTTCCTCATTCTAGAAGGAGCCTTCCACCCCATCTTGGACCATAGTGACTTTAGTCAGCTCATTCTTTACCTCCCATTCCAGATGGAGATGCTTGGAATTCTTTTATATATTGCCTCATGATGTATGTTTGGTGGTGATGGATATGATGGACATTTTCTAGCACATTACTGACTGGGATCTGTATAGGTCATTATGTAATGGATTTTTTATGTATGGGGAATACTCTGAAACAGTTTTAGTGCTTTTTGATAAACAGTACCACAGAAAATGTAATGTGTGTATATATATGCATGTGCTTGTATATACTGTAACACTGAATTTGGAAAATGCATAGTTGTGTGTAGTGTGGGAATATTCTCACAGAGCTACAGTTTGAAACTACCACTATATAACAAGGTCTTAATTGCTAACTGTTTGGGTATAAAGGAGAGTAGCCTGATGCGCTAAAATCAGGAACATACTTCCTCAGCTGGAGGATCATCTGAAAGCAGAACCTGGAAACATGGAATTAGTCTAACTGAGCCTAAGTTGTGGAGTATACCTTATGGAAGTGCATGTTTGTAGAGCTTGAATGAGAGCACTGGAGAAGCTTGCAGCCTTGAAGTTTATTTTTAAAGATGGTCTATCTGTTGGAGGGCTTTGTCAACAAACCACTTGGCAAAAAGTAACTAAAGGTACCGCTTGTTTTGTTTTGAACTAGGAGCCAAGAGGGCCTGGCAATCCCTAATACCATATAAAATATTCCATCTAACTTGACTGGTCATGGAGCTGTATCTTTTTAATGCACCTTAATGGAGACCTTACTAACTCCTTAGTAATTGTTGAACATTTTGTACCAGTGTCAGAAACATCTCAGTTCTCATCTTTCCACCAAGAAATATCATTTGATACAAGAGAAGAAAGTCTCTAAACTGTCTTACTGTTTCTGCTGGACAACATATGCAATAAGTACTGTCTTAGGTCCTAACTTCAAATTAGTGATCCTTATAACACTAAGACTAAGTTTACCCTATTACTCTGTGTTGGCCCTCCTAATTCCCTGTCTTATTCTCGTAACTGATTTCTTGCAATTTGTCATTGTATGTGCAGATGGTACAAAGAGAGTAAGAGGGGTGGTGACATAAGGCTATGGACTGAGAACCTTGAGGTTGATTGGTTACTTTGACTTCAAGCACACAGGAAACCAGGCTTAAATTATGTTGTACCCTCAAGGGCTAAATTGAAATTGAGATCCTTGAATCATTAATTGGAGCACTATATAAGGTATTTGATGAGATTTGGTATTGGTTTGATGAAGCACAACTACAGTGTGAAAGTGCTTATCATTGTTACTGTTTTTATTCTGGTATTTTATTAAAGTATTTAGTTTTTAATTGCCATGTTTAGCTGGTTATCATTTATTTTTAATTATCTTGTGTTTTACGTTAACCAGCTTTTATCCATTTATCTGTTTTTATACACATCTCTTTAGAGGAATTCACTCTGGATAATAACAGTACCAGTCCTCTAGCATTAACCTTAGCATTAACTTTGCATAATGGCACTGTTTCTGAAAAGCTAGTAGCATACACTGTTATGTCTAGTATGAACTTATACCCAATACCTGATTTTACTAGTAGCTCCACAATGTCCCCAGCAATATATTTATAGCATACCTCTAAGACAAGGGCTTGGATTAAGGAACTTTTATATCTAGCAGATGGGCGTACTTTAAAATCATACAGTTTAAAACATCAATCTGACATCCACTGATGGATTAGCAGAAGTTTAATAAAACACTGAAATCCATGATAAGGACAGTTTTCAATGTAGATGACAAAACTGGAACAAATTGTTACCCTACTTGCTGTCTGCAATTAGAAAAGTGCTATAAGTGTCAACTGGGCTTACACTATTTGACCTTTTGTGCAGCAGGCATACAAGAGTAGCTTGGCATTACTAAGGAAACTTGAAAAAAGATAAGACACAATTCAAAAGTGTGATAGAAATATTAGTTTGCAAGATAGATTAAAATTGGTAATGCTCATAATATATGAGCACATGCAGAAAAAACAGGAAATGTAGCAAATGTATAATATGAAAATAGTGTAAATCAGATGAAAAAAGGCAATAAAACACACATTTAATGAAAATAAAACAACTGGTAAGCGCTTTCATTCATAAAGAACTCCTTCAAACCTGGTTGCACCACATACAAACCTCACATTTATATGTTAATTAAATCACATGATTCAAACATTAACAGTGTTTTAACCCTTTCTTAAATAACACTGCTTTAAAATTTTCTTTCTCATTCATACCTGGATCTGCATCTGTGTTTAACCTCACTTGCCAAGCATATTCTTTCCAATTCAAATCTTCTTCTGCATCCCATCTTTTGTCTGCATTTGAAACTTAGTCAATAATAATAAAACTGAACCCCACTTTGACATTATAGTGATAATTAACATGTCTTGCTAAGGCATTAGTCACATCAAGCTTTTCAACTGCCCTAAGATGTTCATAGATTCTACGGCGAAAGCTACATATTGTTCTTCCGATATAGAATCCATGACAGGAATTGCGTAGTACTAGGTATACAACAAACTTGGACTTACAGTTATAGTTGCCCCTGATTTTAATAGTGTAATCCCTAGCCCTTACCACTACTTTGTTACCTTGTATTACAAACTTACAATAGTTACAGTCCTCACATTTTGACATCCCATTGTAACTTGGAGTATTATATTTTTTATTTTCTAAAAGCTTGAAAATCTTGAAAAAGCCCGGGAGAGTCCGGGCGAAAGCGCTTGACTAACTGATTTTTTACCTTGCTCGAATGGCTGTTGAATGAAAGATTCAATTTTATATGCTTAATTGAATTTTTTTGGTGTTTGGACTGTTATTGAAAGCAAGATTTGATTCTACATAAGACTTTTGGGCATATCATACCCAACATTGGATGCTCTGCTTTTTATTTCAATAAACTGTGATTTTTATTTAACGTTGGTTCCGTGCCGTTTCCTGCTGTGTTATCATCGTTTTAACCGGAAGGTTGTCCTGCATTGTTCTTTGTCATTTTCTAAAAGATCCTTTAGACTTTTCCCCCTTTTGATAACAAAAATAGGTTTTTCACTTATAAAATGATTTAACTCTTGGAAGTTTTTTTAAAAACTTCCAGTTATTTACAATAATCTGCTTGATACTGAATAAATCAACTGAATTATCCAACGTACATCTTAAATTATAATCTACTGTTGCCACATTCTCTTTTGTATTATTGAGTGCCCCCTTTTCTCTCACAACTTTAATTTTTGCTGTAGCTTAATTTATAACCATCATGGGGTACCCTCTAATCAAAACTTTCTTTCTTAAAATCTCACACTCTTCTAAAAAATACTCATCTTTATCAGTGAGTCTGTTGATTCTATCAAACTGGCTATACGCAATATTATTTTTTAATTTTGCACTGTGCATACTACTATACTCCAAGTAATTATTGCTCTGAACATCTTTCTTGTATATTTTGACTAAGATTTTATCAATTTTCTTATACACAGTCAGATCCAGGTAATCCACACTTATTTTACTTCTACTGAAAGAAAACTTTAAATAACTAGAAACAGAATTTAAATATTCACAAAAATTGAGCAGTTCCAATTCAGAACCTCTCCAGAGAAAAAAGTCATCTATAAAATGCTTGTAAAAATAAATATTATTAGCAAATATAGAATTTAAAATGACTTCCTTTTCCCAACTAGTCATAAACAAATTGGCATAGCTCAGCGTCATAGCTGCCCCCATAGCCACACCTTTATTTTGTCTAAAAAATCTGTTGTCAAAAGTAAAAAAATATAAGACAATATCACATCTAATAGTTCAGACAACAGACGAATTTCCTCAGCAGCAAACTTAGAACAACCTCAAACTCCTGTAACCCTCTCAATTCCCTCATCGTTAGGAATTACAGTATACAGAGAACATACATCTGCAATCACTAACCATGCCTCCTCTCTTAAAGAAACATTTTTCACGCTTTCCTTAAAATCAAATGAATCTTTCACATATGATTCTGCTGTAGTAACTGCCTTTTGTAAGCATCTGTTAACAAATGTAGCCATCGACTCAGTTTTGCTGCCCCTATTGGCCACTATAGGTCTAAAACTTGGTATGTCCAAGTTCTTGTGTATTTTGGGTAGACTGAAAAAACTTCCCAACTTGGGGCTTATTTATACAAAAAAACTCAGCTACTTCATTGTTTATTCTTCCTTCCACTAACCATTCTTCAATTAGTGAATTAATTAAAATGTTTGTCAATATCCACCCAATTTACTTCAACATAAAAATCAGCATCAGACAATACATCATAAATGCTTTTTTTTTGTAAAAACTGTAGACCATGATAACTAAAGCATTCCCCTTGTCTGCTTTAGTGATATAAATATCTTTGTCATCAATAAGCAACTGCAAAGCAACCTTCTCTATCTTAGGCATATTATAAAAACATCCTTACTATGGTTATCTAATACATTTCTAACTTCTTTTTCACACACAAGCAAAAATGCTTCTAACTCTGGCCTAAGGGGAGGATTAAAGACACTAGATTTCCTAAAAAAATATTGCTTGCATGCCTTATGTTGAAAAAGGCATTTCAAATTTATTTTCGCACAAATCCCCTCAAGGCATTAATAACAGACAAAATATTGGCTCTTGAAGATGGCACAAAATTAAGTCCTTTGCTTAAAACATGAATTTGTTCTGTATTAAGCACCACAGAAGATAGATTAACTATTTTAAAATTCAAATTGACAGTACCTTTATTGAGTGATTGTCCTAATTGCAGTTGCACTGCTGATGCTTCTCTATAGTTCCATTTTGAACATTGCATAATCTTGTTGCTTATTGACAGCAAAAATGTTTGCTGCTGTTCCCATGGAAATTCCCCTTGAAATTTTTGTTGTTGCTGTAAAACTTCTTTTTTCTTTGTTGTAGAAAAACTTCTTTTTTGTCCATAACCTTGATGTTTCTGTCCCCATGACCATTTCCTCGGCTCCCAAGTTTGTTTCTTGCCAACTACCTGTGCCCAACTTCTGGAGCCTTTGCCTCCATCCTGATAAACATCGACACACTGAAAAACCTGTTTGTTGTTTCCTTCTTTAGTACAGTTCATAGCTTTATCCACTTTACCATCCACCAATTGAACTGCTTCCGTTCTAATTCTTTTAGCTGTTCTGCTTTTCATTGCCAGTTCAGCCTCTAAATTGCAACCCCCATCGGTTCCAGCTACTACCAGAACAGACTGATTAACATATAGTCTCTTCTGATAGTCAGTCTCATCTCTTTGAAATTTCTTAAGTTTCCTTTTTTTGTTGTATTTCATTTTCTTTGTTGAGCTTAGTTTGTATAAATTCCATCTTTGACTCGAAATTTGCAGAAGAAACCTTACCCTTGAGGAAACTGTATTGGCTGATTACATTGTCATTCAGGTTAGCCAATCTGTGCCTTGCATCCTCTAACAACAGTTACACATATTATAGGCCTACGCTTTCATTCAGTGCATTCCACATATTAAGCAGCTCTTCAAAAGAAAACTCGCCAGCAGGCATATTGTTTACTCTAAGCCCTCTCAGCATTCTTTTAACCTGTAAACAGGCTTCGAAAAAAAGAATATACCATTGCAATCTTTTTATATTTAAGAAGTTGTTCTCACGTAAGTTAAACTTGCTTATGATACTAGTGGTGTTGTGTGATTGGCTTAATTCAGGGGCTTGTCTTTCTGTGCTGAACAGGTTGGCTGGATTTGAAAGGCAGTCCCCCAGCAACTTGTCCATCAAAACAACATTACCCTTAGGTTCTTTGCTGTTCAAAAAATTCTCCTTTCTCTTGGGAACCGCTGCCAACTCAATTGAATCCACAGAACTAGCCCTTTTTAAAGATTTGTCCAAGCCAACCTTCTCAACAACCCCATTTCCATTGTCCAGCAGTGTATTACTCGGAGTGCCATGCAACGTAAAACCAGAAGGAATTACCAAAAAACTGGAACTTGACTGTTGTTGGGAAAACATATTAGGTGAATTGCCACTCAAAGAAGCCATCCAAATCCAAATAAAATGCCCAAGCTTCAAAAAGTTGTATAATAAATCCAAAAATTGTGTAAATAAGATGAAAAATGGCAATAAAACACACACTTTTAATGAAAATAAAAACAACCGGTAAGCGCTTTCATTCATAACTTCTTCAGACCTGGTTGCACCACATACAAACCTCGCATTTATATGTTAATTAAATCACATGATTCAAACATTAACAGTGTTTTAACCCTTTCTTAAATAACACTGCTTTAAAATTTTCTTTCTCATTCATACCTGGATCTGCATCTGTGTTTAACCTCACTTGCCAAGCATATTCTTTCCAATTCAAATCTTCTTCTGCATCCCATCTTTTGTCTGTATTTGAAACTTGGTCAGTAATAATAAAACTGAACCCCACTTTGACATTATTGTGATAATTAACAACATGTCTTGCTAAGGCATTAGTCGCATCAAGTTTTTCAACTGCCCTAAGATGTTCATAGATTCTACGGTGGAAGCTACATATTGTTCTTCCAATATAGAATCCATGACAGTAATTGCATAGTACTAGGTATACAACAAACTTGGACTTACAGTTATAGTTGCCCCTGATATTAATATGAATGAGAAAGAAAATTTTAGAGCAGTGCTATTTGAGAAAGGATTAAAACACTGTTAATGTTTGAATCATGATTTAATTAACATATAAATGTGACGTTTGTATGTAGTGCAACCAGGTCTGAAAAAGTTCTTTATGAATGAAAGCGCTTTCCGGTTGTTCTTATTTTAATTAAAAGTGTGTGTTTTATTGCCGTTTTTCATCTGATTTACACAGTTTTTGGATTTATTATACGACTTTTTGAAGCTTGGGAGTTTTAAATGTATAATATGAATATCTGATTTAGAGAATTCGACCCAAGAGATCAGGCACTAGTACTAGTGTTCTTTATGAAAACAAGACTTCTAGCCAAATGGCAAGGCCTATTTGAGATGATAGAAGGAATAAATGCAGTGAAATAGGTTACACATCCAGGAAAGTGAAAAGCAGAGCAAATGCATCACATTAATGTACTGAAGCCAAAGAAGGAAGTATACAATTTTGCACTGAGCTTGCAAGCTCAAATTCATGCAGGAGAGATTATGGAGTTTTACCTGAAGTACAGATAGAAGAAACATTTTCAAGAGCACAAGAAACAGGAAGTAGGAGAATCTCTTTTAAGAAAAACCACAGCGATAACTTACTAAAAGAAAACAAGGCCTAAACAACATGTCCTACATGGACCAACTCAAAACTCTGCCAATATACTCGGTATCCTACAAACTGCTAAGAGGTGACCTGTGTCTGGCATGCACGGCATCCTCCAACCCAATACTGATGGACTTACTGCACATGAATAAGTCAAATGGTATCAGAAATGCTTGGCCGAGGGATCTAAACCTCTTTTGTAGCATCAACACAATGGTTTGGAGGGACAGGTATATTTTGCAGAGGATACTGCTGCTCTGGAACAGACTTCCCATCCACATAAAACAAAGTGTATCCCTATCCATATTCAAGCGTTGCTTGAATCTATAGATGGGTAACAGAAAATTTACTTTGACTGCCCTGCGTGCTGCTAATGGATGGAGGCATCTCCTAAATGCTTTATCTCACGCATGGGTCACCTCAAATTATATATGGCATGATTCCAGTTAATGTCATTAAGGGTAATATATAATTATTGACCATGGGATGGTTAAAGCTAAACTCTAACCAAATGGGATAGGTTAATTTGAACACAAAAAGGGAAACTGGCTAGACTTAAAATGGCCTGTAAGGGCAGCTAGCCTAGTACTTGCCTATGACCCAGCAAATAAAGGAATATTTTCAGAAACACTTGGAAGAACCAAACTGATAGAAGATAACATGGGGACAACAACGGGAGAGAAAGTTAGACTGAGACCTTACAGAGTAACAAACAGTAAAGGAAGAAGTTCAAAAATGCTTAAACTAGGTGTGATAAATGATTCACAGATTGACTAGAGCAGAGCAGTAGTGTTTGTTCCTAAACATGATGTAAGTATGAGGTTCAGTAAGAACTTTAAGAGACTGATCAGTCATCACCATGGTGTAGAAGGATAATGCCCTTGGTTATAATGTGGGTGACCTGGGTTCATTTAGCAGCTGAAGGGTCTGAGGTATTGGCATAGAAGACCAAGCATGCTCATCATGGGAGGGGTAGAAGGAGGGATGTGTGAATGGGACACACATAGCCATTAGATTTTCCTGGGTACTGCCTAGGGGAAGCAATTGTTAAATTCTTCCTGATGGTGAGTGCGGTGAGGCTTACCAATGTCAGCTCCTTGTCAAAGTGAGTAGAAAATTGGCACAGTCTACCCATTGCATGTTCCAGCCATGACAAGATACAGTAGCATGTATGGGAGAGGGAGAAGTTAGGGAAATACTCCTAGCAGCAGTTTGAGAGGGAACTGGGATGCCTTTTTCTCCTCGCTAGCCGCCATCACTTATTGCATTAAGTCTGGTGGAAGTTAGGAGAGGGAGGTGAACAGGTAGACCTAGCAACCGAGGAAGGCATAGGGGTTTCCTGGTCAGCTGCAGGAGATGAAAAGAGTCATACCCCCCAAAAAAAAACTTTAGGAAAGTGAATATTTCAAAATTTGGTAGATACCCCATTCCTGAAACAGATGAATTGACAGAGAACTCAGAAAAGTACTTGCCAGCATTGGCCGTGATGAAAGAATACTGTCAAATACCAATTGCCTCATATGCCAAAGCGAAAAAGACTTTGTAACCCATGATGGTCTGTTTCAGCACACAGTGTTACCATTTGGCCTACATAGATCCCCAGCCACCTTTCAGAAGCTAATAGCTAATACAGTGAGGCCCCACTCATTATATTCTTCTGCATACCTGGATGATACTGTCATTCAGTCAATGAAGTGCACCAAAAGTGCAGGCTATGGTAAAATCAGTAGGAGAGGCAGGCTTGACTTTGAACAGTAAAATGTGATCCAGGCATAGTGAAAGCCAAGCATTTGGAATATCTTGTAGGGAGCCCATACCATCTGTTAAGAAACAAGTGAAGCCCTTTCTTGGTCTAGTTGGATACTATAGAAAATATGAGCCTAATCTGTCAATTGTCAGATCTTACAGCAGAGAAAGCTTTGTGCAAAGTGCAATGGTTACTTTGGTTTTAAAATAACTTTTTATTAATTTTAAAACAAAGATTGTACACATTTATTTAAAGATAAATGGAATAAAGACATAACTATTTACAGATATCCACAACAAAATCAAACATAGAAAATTAAGTCATTAAAATTTATCAAGTAAACCAAATTTGACCAAAATCTAAACTAAGTAATATTTGAAGTTCTCATTTTGGCAGTTGACAATTCTTTTTTTATAATTTTTTTTTTGCTAAATTAATGAATTCAGTGAAACAAAGAGTAATTTTACATTTCCAGTTATTTGTGACTAATTTCTTGCTGTAGCTAAAATGGACCAAAGGGTAGGCAACTACACCCTAGGAATGGAATCTGGAACTGGAGCATTAAATAAGATCAAGGAGTTAGAAATTATACAGTTGTCTTTATTAGCTTTATTATTTATTAACTTTTTTTTACTCCACATAAAAGCAGCTTTAATATATAACTATGGGAAAATTAATTGATGGAGGTATAATGAAGTCCTTAACACGGATTGGTTTCATATGATATTAGATTGTAAAATAGTTACTCCCTTTTGGGTTGAATTTAGAAAATTTGCCCAAGCTTTGTAGGCAAAGTGCAGTGGTTTCTTAAAGCAGATAGAACATTTAATGAACTAAAATGGTTCTCATGTTTTCAAACCATGTTACTGACTCCTGATTTTACAAAAGTGTGTACTTTATATGGAAATGTATTAGGGGTAGGTTAGGGAACAGTGCTATCCCAAGACATTCAAGGTAAGGAGCACCCTGTGGTATATCAAAAGAAAGTTGAACAATGTAGAGGGGAGATATTCTGCCACAGAAACATTGTGTCTAGCTGTAAAGTGTAACTTCTGTGCCTTAAAGTATTATTTGTTAGGTAGGTACTTAAATCTACTAATAGATCATGTTCCTTTGCAATTAACTACTCAAACTGATTGAGATGCATAGTTTTGCCAGAGGGTACTATTCCTTTAATCCTTCAGATATACAGTGATCCACAAGCCTAGCCAAGCAAATAAATGCTAATAGGTTTTTGAGGACCTGCAACTGATTGTTTGTCCAAACCCCCTTTTTTTTGGGGGGGGGGGCCTGGAGATGGTTGTAACATACTGAATATGAAAAATGTATAATGTGCCTTTAAGCGTATTGCAGTGTGGAATGTGAGAATATTCTCACAGAGCTGTAGTCAAAATCTCTACCATGTATTATCTACATAGCATGGTCTTAATGTCTGTTACTTGGATATAAAAGGGAGCAATACCCATCAAGTGTAGCTTATTATGAGAACTAATGTTTATTTTGAGTCTTAAAAAGTCCATGTTCCTCACTGTCCCACACTGAAAGGACTGTCACATGCTTAATGTTAAGTTTTTTAACAAATATCTATGGCAAATAATATTCATTTATATTAATTCATCAAAACAGCTTTTTAGTAGTATAATGTAATACATTTTAGAACCAAACGCAAAAGCACTTTGAAGGCACAAACCACACAGGAACAGAATGGATCCAGGAACAGAAAACAGTGACACTGTAGGAAATATCCAAAGAATTTATTTGTCCACAAGAACAGAAATTAAGTGCTTTCGTATAAGTACTAATTTACATTATTAATATCAAATGTCAAAATGTATTGAGAGGCTTTAGTGTTTGCTAGGTTATATTTCACATCACCTTTTTAACAATCATAGTATGGGTTAATGCTTTTGTTATTTTCATTGGTTAGGGTTTTAAGGGTGGGGTATTTAGGTGTGCTGGATGTGTTAAGTGTTGTGATTCTTATACGAAAGCGCTTTATCTCTGTTCTTGTGGACAAATACATTCTTTGGATATTTCCTACAGTGTCGCTGTTTTCTGTTCCTGGATCCATTTTGTCCCTGTGTGGTCTGTGACTTCAGCCTGCTTTTGTGTTTGGTTCTACAGTTTTGTCTTTGGGACCAGCATGCCTGGACTTGGGGATGAGCATAGTGACACGGAAAAGTTAAACCATAGTGTTGGTTTCTTAACTCAATTGGTGCATGACCTAAATGCAAAGGATAACAGCATCCAGCAACAGTGCAACCATGTGGCCTCTACAGAAAATGAGTTTTTGCAAACTCCAGCCTGTTTACTAACTGCTGGTCAGAGGCCAAACATTACAGGTAGACCCCATGATAGTCCTGGCCATGTTGTAGTGGCCGTAAACGATTTTAAGCAGTGGCTTAATGGCTTTGTTTCATTTGAGGGACCTGGAGACAATAAACAACTTTTATAATTTAAAAATGCCTTGTCTTCTTTTGAGAGAAGCATTTTCAAGTGCAAGAAGTTGCAACTTGAAAATGCATATGTAAGTGAAAGTATAAAAGTGAAAAGAATTCCTAAAGGGCTAAGGTCCTGGAAGTTCCAAATGGGGTGAAATTTGATTCCCCATTTCATAATGAACTTCTCCAGTTATTCGATTGACATGGTTGTGAATTGCTTGAGTGCTTGATTAAGCAGAACCAAAAGGAAATCGAGGGTCTTATCCTTGAATCAGAAAAGTTAGATCAAGCTATTCATAATGACTTCTTGTTTCCCCACCATAGAAATTACTATGTGGCCATATTCAATAAAGTAGATGGCAAGATAAATAAAATAAGAAACATTAAGGCTAATAAATTCAAATAAGACTGCATTTCCTATGCAGAAGGGAAGGCGTACCCTAAACCACCAATGTCCAATCGTAATGAAGCTGGCGATGACATTTTTCAAGGGGAGGATTCCGGGAGGCCTGTAAATCAGGCACAGGAAGAAACCGAGGCCCCTTTAGGGGGAAACCAACATGGCGAACCACAGAGGTCCGAATGGATATGGAACCAAAGGAATTATCATCAGGGAGCATATCGCCAAGGCTGGGGATATCAACAAGGGAATCCCCGGTATACGAGGCAGCCGTACAACCGAAATTAGGCTCAAAGGGAAAAGAGAATATTGAGTGTGTTTGCATGGACTTGGCAAGAGGTGGTTTGAGTGATTTTGGGATTTTTGGCACTCTATCTTCCAGTAAGTCAACTTTTTTAGACTTATTTGACAAATCGGCCTGCAGTTTATTGGATTGCAGCTTGGAAAATGAATTAGTGTTGGGGGAAGGAGGCCTGGACTTGGAGGGAAATTAAAAAAGTCCTGAAATTAGTACTGTAAAGACTGTCAGCAATAGAACAGGTGACTTTATAGTGTACAATTATAGTGATGTGTTTTGCAATACTGAACATGCGGAATTGTTGAGTAGGGGGGACCTTTATGTTCCCTCTGCTAATGTCAAGATTAATAGCCTTTTAATTAATTTGAAATTATTTCTCAGGAAACTCAACTTCAGGATTTTGTTTCAGGAAGAGGGGGTTGATGTTGGGGATATCATCAAGAGAAGTAGTACTTTTAACCCCCCTTTGTCCCTTCCTTTGATTATTTAACTGGTGGAGTTTGAGTTCAGGGGCCTTGTGGGGAAGGGCTCCTGTAGTGATACATGGGGGAACTTGAATGCTGTCGAGTCCAGCTTATTGAGATAACTTTCTGGAAATAAACAACTGAAGGTTATGAAACCCGGCAAGGGGGGGGGGCAGTTATCATGGATAAGGTGGAATATGTATCAAAAATGACCTGTCATGTCAACAATAGTGATACGTATGAAGAGACTTACATCAACATTATCAACTTGGCATACAAACGTATTGATTTTTATCTCCAAGATATGTTGGATGAGGGGGAAATTACACCTGATATTTTTGACTACTTCCAGGTCAAGTACCCAGTGGTACTGTGTATCTTTGGTATGCTAAAGATACATAAGTGCACCACTGATCCACCAATGAGGCCCATTGTTAATGCGAGAAAATCTAAAACCCCACCCCCTGGGCAAGTATGTGGATACTATTTTAAAGGACTGTTTATGGTCCTTTGACCACATTTGTAAAGACTCCTGGGATTTTCTCATGAAAATGAAAAATGTTGAATTTAATGAACATTGTGCTTTTGTTACAATTGATGTGGTTGAACTGTTCAATACCATCCCACATGATGTGGGATTAGAATGGTTTCATGACTTCTTGGGTAAGTGTACTAGCCTGATTAACAACACTGTTAATGTTCTTGTTCTGTACATGGAATTGGTATTAAAATATAATTTTGTCTATTTGGAAGGTCAGTACTATTGACAAAGAAAAGGGTAGCAATGGGGGCTTCTTGTGTCCCCATTTTTGCAAATATTGTATTGTTACAATGGGAATGACACATTCTATTCCCACATTTTGAGAGAACACCTTGGAATTTGTAGCTCGATTTTTGGATAATATTTTTATTGTGTGGGATAGAGACGTGAATGAAATTGAGGGGTTTATTAAGTTCATAAATGCATCTGCCCCTTTTTTGAGCTTTGCATATCAGTACAATCCCTTTAGTATGAATTATTTAGATGTTAGCATGTCCAAGGATATACAGAATAAGAGATGGGTTAGTACCATATATCGAAAACCAACCTACAGCAATAGTATATTACATTTTGAAAGCAACCACCCTCCTTATCAAAAATTTGGCATCATCAAGGGGCAATACATCCTTCTAGCCTGTATGGTTTCAAGTTGGGAAACCTTTAATAAAGAATGTGAGAAAATGGGATGTATGTTTTCTAGCAGAGGATACCCTACTGAGATGGTCACGCAGGTGTGTAGGGATATAACAGTTAAAAGGCAAATGGGAGAGATTATTCCCCTCATTTGTTCCGATGAAGTTCCAGTTAATTAGTTCCAATTATTTTAGGAGAGGTGGTACAAATAGGTTGGATTTACAAGGAGCCTTTGTTACACAATATTGTAATGAGTCTGCCCACATTAGAAACATTATTTATAAACATTGGCACATTTTTCCCATTTTAAGGAAGTGAGTATGGTGGCTAACAAAAAAACCCAAATCATATTCAGGAGGGCGAAAACCTTGAAGAATCATTTGGAGCTGGGCACGTTTGACCATGGGTTAGAGTTCACAAACAAAAAATATGGAACTTATATGTGTGGCAATTGTGACCAATGCAAAATGGTCTTTGAAGGAGATTGTGTTACAATGAATCATTTTAATATTTTTTCAAGGATTCACAGTAATTGCAACTTGGTGGGGGTTATATATGTTGCCAGATGCTCAAACTGTGAGTATTTCTATGTGGGGAAAACTAAGATAAAGTTCAAGGAGCGTATGTATGAGCATGGATTGGACATCAGGAAGGGGGAACATAAAATATGCATTGGCCAAGCACATTAGTGAGCATAAGGATTACAGCTTCAGCTTCTTTGTTTTGGAATGTTTACAAAGAGACATCAGGGGGGGGGGTCAGGACCCTGGGAAGATCTGTTAGAAACCAAGGAGCTGAGGTGGCAACTGATGCTCAGTGCTACTACTCCTTCGGGTTTTAATGAAAGTATCTCTATAGCTAGCATTTTAAAATTGAAATCATATGTGGTATGAGTCCACATATATTTATATATATTTTTTAGGCTATCAATCTGGTTTAATATGCACACATGTTGTTTGCTTACTTTTATGAAAACATTTTTATGAATTGTATGCATTTGAATTAGTTTTGATATAAACCTATTAATTTACATTATTAATACCATGTCAAAATGTATTGTGAGGCTTTAGTGTTTGCTAGGTTATATTTCACATCACCTTTTTAACAGTCATAGTATGGGTTAATGCTTTTGTTATTTTCATTGGTTAGGGTTTTAAGGGTGGGGTATTTAAGTGTGCTGGATGTGTTTAGTGTTGTGATTCTGATGAAGTACTTATAAGAAAGCGCTTAATCTCTGTTCTTGTGGACAAATAAATTCTTTGGATATTTCCTACAGTGTCACTGTTTTCTGTTCCTGGATCCATTATGTCCCTGTGTGGTCTGTGACTTCAGCCTGCTTTTGTGTTTGGTTCTACAGTTTTGTCTTTGGGACCAGGATGCCTGGACTTGGGGATGAGCATAGTGACATGGAAAAGTTAAACCATAGTGTTGGTTTCTTAACTCAATTGGTGCATGACCTAAATGCAAAGGATAACAGCATCCAGCAACAGTGCAACCATGTGGCCTGTACAGAAAATGAGTTTTTGCAAACTCCAGCCTGTTTACTAACTGCTGGTCAGAGGCCAAACATTACAGGTAGACCCCATGATAGTCCTGGCCATGTTTTAGTGGCCGTAAACGATTTTAAGCAGTGGCTTAATGGCTTTGTTTCATTTGAGGGACCTGGAGACAATAAACAACCTTTAACATTTAAAAATGCCTTGTCTTCTTTTGAGAGAAGCATTTTCAAGTGCAAGAAGTTGCAACTTGAAAATGCATATGTAAGTGAAAGTATAAAAGTGAAAAGAATTCCTAAAGGGCTAAGGTCCTGGAAGTTCCAAATGGGGTGAAATTTGATTCCCCATTTCATAATGAACTTCTCCAGTTATTCGATTGACATGGTTGTGAATTGCTTGAGTGCTTGATTAAGCAGAAGCAAAAGGAAATCGAGGGTCTTATCCTTGAATCAGAAAAGTTAGATCAAGCTATTCATAATGACCTCTTGTTTCCCCACCATAAAAATTACTATGTGGCCATATTCAATAAAGTAGATGGCAAGATAAATAAAATAAGAAACACTAAGGCTAATAAATTCGAATAAGACTGCATTTCCTATGCAGAAGGGAAGGCGTACCCTAAACCACCAATGTCCAATCGTAATGAAGCTGGCGATGACATTTTTCAAGGGGAGGATTCCGGGAGGCCTGTAAATCAGGCACAGGAAGAAACCGAGGCCCCTTTAGGGGGAAACCAACATGGCGAACCACAGGGGTCCGAATGGATATGGAACCAAAGGAATTATCATCAGGGAGCATATCGCCAAGGCTGGGGATATCAACAAGGGAATCCCCGGTATATGAGGCAGCCGTACAACCGAAATTAGGCTCATAGGGAAAAGAGAATATTGAGTGTGTTTGCATGGACTTGGCAAGAGGTGGTTTGAGTGATTTTGGGATTTTTGACACTCTATCTTCCAGTAAGTCAACTTTTTTAGACTTATTTGACAAATCGGCCTGCAGTTTATTGGATTGCAGCTTGGAAAATGAATTAGTGTTGGGGGAAGGAGGCCTGGACTTGGAGGGAAATTAAAAAAAGTCCTGAAATTAGTACTGTAAAGACTGTCAGCAATAGAACAGGTGACTTTATAGTGTACAATTATAGTGATGTGTTTTGCAATACTGAACATGCGGAATTGTTGAGTAGGGGGGACCTTTATGTTCCCTCTGCTAATGTCAAGATTAATAGCCTTTTAATTCATTTGAAATTATTTCTCAGGAAACTCAACTTCAGGATTTTGTTTCAGGAAGAGGGGGTTGATGTTGGGGATATCATCAAGAGAAGTAGTACTTTTAACCCCCCTTTGTCCCTTCCTTTGATTATTTTTGAGAAACTGGTGGAGTTTGAATTCAGGGGCCTTGTGGGGAAGGGCTCCTGTAGTGATACATGGGGGAACTTGAATGCTGTCGAGTCCAGCTTATTGAGATAACTTTCTGGAAATAAACAACTGAAGGTTATGAAACCCGGCAAGGGGGGGGGGGCAGTTATCATGGATAAGGTGGAATATGTATCAAAAATGACCTGTCATGTCAACAATAGTGATACGTATGAAGAGACTTACATCAACATTATCAACTTGGCATACAAACGTATTGATTTTTATCTCCAAGATATGTTGGATGAGGGGGAAATTACACCTGATATTTTTGACTACTTCCAGGTCAAGTACCCAGTGGTACTGTGTATCTTTGGTATGCCAAAGATACATAAGGGCACCACTGATCCACCAATGAGGCCCATTGTTAATGCGAGAAAATCTAAAACCCCACCCCCTGGGCAAGTATGTGGATACTATTTTAAAGGACTGTTTATGGTCCTTTGACCACATTTGTAAAGACTCCTGGGATTTTCTCATGAAAATGAAAAATGTTGAATTTAATGAACATTGTGCTTTTGTTACAATTGATGTGGTTGAACTGTTCAATACCATCCCACATGATGTGGGATTAGAATGGTTTCATGACTTCTTGGGTAAGTGTACTAGCCTGATTAACAACACTGTTAATGTTCTTGTTCTGTACATGGAATTGGTATTAAAATATAATTTTGTCTATTTGGAAGGTCAGTACTATTGACAAAGAAAAGGGGTAGCAATGGGGGCTTCTTGTGTCCCCATTTTTGCAAATATTGTATTGTTACAATGGGAATGACACATTCTATTCCCACATTTTGAGAGAACACCTTGGAATTTGTAGCTCCGATTTTTGGATAATATTTTTATTGTGTGGGATAGAGACGTGAATGAAATTGAGGGGTTTATTAAGTTCATAAATGCATCTGCCCCTTTTTTGAGCTTTGCATATCAGTACAATCCCTTTAGTATGAATTATTTAGATGTTAGCATGTCCAAGGATATACAGAATAAGAGATGGGTTAGTACCATATATCGAAAACCAACCTACAGCAATAGTATATTACATTTTGAAAGCAACCACCCTCCTTATCAAAGATTTGGCATCATCAAGGGGCAATACATCCTTCTAGCCTGTATGGTTTCAAGTTGGGAAACCTTTAATAAAGAATGTGAGAAAATGGGATGTATGTTTTCTAGCAGAGGATACCCTACTGAGATGGTCACGCAGGTGTGTAGGGATATAACAGTTAAAAGGCAAATGGGAGAGATTATTCCCCTCATTTGTTCCGATGAAGTTCCAGTTAATTAGTTCCAATTATTTTAGGAGAGGTGGTACAAATAGGTTGGATTTACAAGGAGCCTTTGTTACACAATATTGTAATGAGTCTGCCCACATAAGAAACATTATTTATAAACATTGGCACATTTTTCCCATTTTAAGGAAGTGAGTATGGTGGCTAACAAAAATCATATTCAGGAGGGCGAAAACCTTGAAGAATCATTTGGAGCTGGGCACGTTTGACCATGGGTTAGAGTTCACAAACAAAAAATATGGAACTTATATGTGTGGCAATTGTGACCAATGCAAAATGGTCTTTGAAGGAGATTGTGTTACAATGAATCATTTTAATATTTTTTCAAGGATTCACAGTAATTGCAACTTGGTGGGAGTTATATATGTTGCCAGATGCTCAAACTGCGAGTATTTCTATGTGGGGAAAACTAAGATAAAGTTCAAGGAGCGTATGTATGAGCATGGATTGGACATCAGGAAGGGGGAACATAAAATATGCATTGGCCAAGCACATTAGTGAGCATAAGGATTACAGCTTCAGCTTCTTTGTTTTGGAACGTTTACAAAGAGACCTCGGGGGGGGGGGCAGGACCCTGGGAAGATCTGTTAGAAACCAAGGAGCTGAGGTGGCAACTGATGCTCAGTGCTACTACTCCTTCGGGTTTGAATGAAAGTATCTCTATAGCTAGCATTTTAAAATTGAAATCATATGTGGTATGAGTCCACATATATTTATATATATTTTTCAGGCTATCAATCTGGTTTAATATGCACACATGTTGTTTGCTTACTTTTATGAAAACATTTTTATGAATTGTATGCATTTGAATTAGTTTTGATATAAACCTATTAATTTACATTATTAATACCATGTCAAAATGTATTGAGAGGCTTTAGTGTTTGCTAGGTTATATTTCACATCACCTTTTTAACAGTCATAGTATGGGTTAATGCTTTTGTTATTTTCATTGGTTAGGGTTTTAAGGATGGGGTATTTAAGTGTGCTGGATGTGTTTAGTGTTGTGATTCTGATGAAGTACTTATAAGAAAGCGCTTAATCTCTGTTCTTGTGGACAAATAAATTCTTTGGATATTTCCTACAGTGTCACTGTTTTCTGTTCCTGCATCCATTCTGTTCCTGTGTGTTTTTTTCCACATTTTACCCATTTTTTCTAAATTATGAGAGGTAATATTCCACATTTTGGAGACAGAAGGTTAACAGCTATGAATGTATCAGCTTGAAGGACTAAAATCAGGAAATTAGTTCTTCACCTGAAGGATTGCCTGAAAAAGACCCTGAAGGTATGCAGTATGAGAACCCTGTTGGGACTACCCTGTGGAAATCTAGGCCTGACAGCTTTATATCCTGGTGGGGCAGCATGGACTGAACATTGATAGGAAGTATCTCAACAGGAAGCTCACTTGCCTTTGCTGCTGGCAGATAAGAAGATTGGATTCATTTTCCAGTACTGCCACAGTAATGCAGCACAAAAGGAGTGCTGCACTTCTGAGAGTGCCATTCTTTGGATGAGAAATTAAATCTCAGTCCTACCTGCCTGAGTTTTGGTAGCTCAGGTGGACATAACTTTCAACCCCGTAGAGCAAAAAATCTGGGCAAATCTACAAATAATGGGGGGACAAAGGCCCAAAAATAGGGACACATTTTAAATAGTTCTCTTGCAAACTTATACAGTTGATGAAATAACAGGTTTTCCATTAGCATACATTTTCTATAGGATATAAAGTCAGAAACTGAAATGTCTGCCATTATTTTCAGTCTTCAGTCCTGAACGATTTGCCAGTGACTTGCTAGAAAACCACAACTTTATGAGAAACAGAAGAAAAATATGGGACAAAAATCTGGCCATTCTATGAAAATCTGGACAGTTGAGAAGTATGGACGTGGATGTAAAAGATCATGTGACACTTATCAAAAAGAGTGGGGGTGCTTTGTTTATAAGGTTCCTATTAGATGAACGAACGATCAAAATGTTGAGTACAACATGCTCAAAACACTTTGATCAATCGTTCATCTATTCGAAGACTGAAAAAGACGAAAACCAGAGTTCCGAAAAGTTTTTGTTGGTCCTGGTGGTGAGTGTAGCTTGTGACATAAGGACGCTACACTGTCTGGAATGGCTAGGTAAGTGAATTCTGTATGTGTGTGTGTGTGTTGTAAATACTAGGTAATTGTCTTTTCCTCAATGTAGAGCGATCTCAGAGTTGGTATATATAGTTAGGCGGGGTTGTGGGGGGCATAGCCCCCCACATCAGGGGGTGTGGTGGGTGAAGCCCCCCACTTTATTTTAAAAGTAGATGAGTGTCATTAGGTTTGAATGTTGTTGAATGATGTGGGAATGTATGGGTTTATATGTATTAGTTGTATGTGTGTTGCATGTTAATGTAGGGTAGGTGTGGGACAAATGAAAATTTTTGGAACTCCAGTTATCATTATTTTAAGGGTTTGTGAAATGAACGTTCCATCAAAGTGTATCAAGCATGTTGTATTCGACATTTTAATCATTCGTTCATCTAATATAGACCCTGTTTATATCATACAACTCAGCATTTACACATATATTAACACATATGTTTCATGTTATTCACATATATATTTTGGTAACATACTTTTCATACATTTTAAATATCAAACTTGTTAAACAAAACAAATATCCTTCTCTTTTGTTTCTTTAAATTCACCCTACCTTTCCCCTTCCACAACCATAACATTATTCATAGCACTAGCATACAGTCCCATATATGTTTTTTAGAAAATAATTACTCACACCTTCACTAATATACATTACATATCGTCTCTTCAAAATTTGATCCATATTTTTTCTTTGCATCTTTGTAACATCCTTATATTCTCCATCTGACGGCATGTCCTTGTTTATCACCTATAGTCATATGTATAGCCTTCTTGAAATTTTCCCAAAACACTTTCACCCCCTGTACTCTGCTAAAGCATGTTCATTTGTTTTTATGTATCAGAGATTTTACATATACTTTCATTCATCTGCTTATATTTCACTTGTCCCTTTGCAGACAATTTGCTTGACATTAAACTCCACTTATTTCTTCCACTTCTTTGACTATTTCCTGCCTCTCTTTTGTAATCTATTAATTAATTTATTTATTGACATTTGATTACTGGTAAAGTCTGGGTCAAAGCCTATTTTCAGTGGAGACCCAGGGAGGAAAACTCCAAATTGTTACAAAACATTTGAAGAATGATAATTCTACAATCTTTAAAAATAAAACAGAAACATCTGCAGTTTAAATAAGTATAACAAATTAGACAATATAAAAACATTGGTTAAGAATCAGTACAAGTTAAAAAATAATCATTTAAATATTTAGAGAAATTGTAGAAGGTTTATAGAGAAATTAATGTCAGTCTAATACCAACAAGACCTGCAATATGAAGTGAGGGGAAAAACAGGATTATGGTATTATTTAGAAAGTCAGGGAAGAGGCTTTGACAGAAGTAAGGAAGTAAGTGAAGAAGGGTGAGTAAGGAGGTATAAGGAATGAAAAAGTACTTGTTCACATTTAGGGATATAGTTTATCTTGGTTTTGAGCAAGACTAGAGCCAGATTGTAGCTAGGATGTCTTTCAGAGTAGTTTTGAAAGATGGGAGGGAGGGTATTGACCTGATGGATACAGGTAAAGAGTTTCAGGCCTTAGCAACCTTGTAAGAGTACAAATAGTGCCCAGTAGATTTGCTAGGTGAGTAGACAGGAGTTTTTGTCACTGTATCACAATGACTGACTAGGAACAGAGTTGTGTAGAATTTTTTTTTTTTTTTTTTTTTTTTTTTTTAGTGCTGGACAGGCAGATGAATGCTGGATAATTTTATAAGTGGTAAGAAGCTAGCATATGTTAGCTGATGAGGTAGTTCTAACCAATTTAGGCTTTTACTTGCTATACAATGGTGGGTTCTGAAAGTGGTATTTCTGCAAATTTAGCAACTTTATTATAGAATTATTCAAGTTTTAATTTTGTGAAGCCTGGAGGTTAGTAAGGATGGGAATGCCATAAAGAAGAGTGGGGAGGAGATAAGTAGTGCAAGTGTAGTTTTAGTTGCATCAGTGAGAAA
Organism: Protopterus annectens; assembly: GCF_019279795.1. Classification (NCBI taxonomy): domain Eukaryota; kingdom Metazoa; phylum Chordata; order Ceratodontiformes; family Protopteridae; genus Protopterus; species Protopterus annectens. The sequence continues at coordinate 757,683,182 of NC_056735.1, read as the reverse complement.
GATTTTGGCTCTGTTAAACATCTCTATTTTTTGATTATGCAATTTTATATATGCAGTTTGAGTTTAAGATTATCACTCATTATCACCTCTAATAACTTGCTATGAG
>NC_056735.1:757628076-757678076 GCF_019279795.1 Protopterus annectens | reverse complement strand
TTCACCCATTATTTCTCAGATTGTCCCCTCATTCCACTATTTGCATATTTTGTCACACTTCACATTTATTATTTGTAGAAATGGCAGTTATGTGATTCCCTTCCTGGTCCAGTGCTCCACCATCTTCCTTACTCAGCCCTTTTTCACTTTCTAGCTCATTATCACTTAACACTTGTTTCCTTCCTTTGTATGTTTCACTTTCCCACATTAACTGCACTTTAAATAAATGTACATTTATGCGTACACATTAATTTCAAGAAAAGGCTAGTAATATTCTCCAACACTAAAGCCTTCTGTCCTGGATCATACCAACAAACTGCCAACAAAGATTACCAGCCTGGAGACCCACCAATAACTACTGCACTCTTGTTAATAAGCCAGATAATTATAAATACAAAATGATCGAGTGTAACAAGGCAGTCTGGCCATTTAGAAACTGATCCCAGCAATTTTTTACTATTTAATAATAAATACCTTCTCATCAAGTAATAACTATTTAAGTAATTGACCAACCCAAGATTTGTAAAAGTGAATAAATAAAAATATTTAGAAAAGAATGAGATGACCAATGCAGTTATCATTCAAATATATATACCCTGGCAGCTCCACTATGCAGTTAACATAACCTTTCTCACAATAATGATAAGCACCATCATGTTTTGCCCAAGAAAGTACTCCCTGGCAGTGCTGTCCTGTCATGCCAGGCCAATTTCTGCCATTGTGTTTGCATCATGGGCCCTTGTGCCATCTCTGTTAGTTACCTAAACCTAATTGTGGAGTTTAGAAAATATTCCACAACAGATTCCTTGTGGGAATGGCAGTCACCCTCCCACTAACCACTATTCAAAAGTTAAATCCAGAGGTCCCCTCAGCCATCATGGTACAGCAGCTCAAAGTGTGACAGTCTTCTGGAATCATGGAGCACATCTCTGCATGCAAAGAGGATATGGTGCAGGTGGTTGTCTCACTCCCAATTCAACTGGTCTGTGAATGCTCTTAACATGGTCTTTAGTGTGTAGTTAAACCTCTCCACTAGACCACTGGTATATGGTTGGCAGGGGATAGTATTCTGCAACACTTCCACCAAACGTCAACAAGTCTGTTATGGAATTGTCACCTCCTTTTTTTCAGCGTTTCTCTTGAAACATTTACCTTGTTGAATGTATTTTAACATTGGATTTACCACCTTCTCTGTTTCAATAGAGGACAGACCTACTGCCTTAGGGTCTCTAGAAGCACAGTCCACCATCATCATATGTACCTCCTACCAGTGGAGCCTGGATACCAAGAGGACCCACAGTGTCATTAGCTACTCTATGAAATGTTTTCTCAGTAATAGGCAAAGTTATCAAAACAGCTTTTGTTTTAACTTCTGCATTCCAAATCCTTTTGCACTGCTCATGCATCTCACTACAGTTTCTTTCTCTAAAGTCAGTCCACACTATTTACACCCTAATAAGTCCTCTTTTTCCATACTTTATGCCCATGTGAACTGAAACAGGTGATACTGTGGACTATGGCAAGGAATACCTTTGTGACTTCCATTTGCTGGATTGCTTCTCTCCCTTTCCCTCCTTCTCTTCAGGATCAAAAGCTTCCTTGGATGCTTTTCTCGGTTTCTGTAAAGTAGAGTCTGAGGCTGAGCTTGTTTCTTTGTGGCCCTTCTCAGCTCCACCACCAAATGGAGGCTAATATCTTTTAACAGTGGTGTCTCAAACTCAGGCTTGCTACTATCACCTAACTCTTCCCTTGAAACAGCCAATTTCAAGGAAGGATGGCCAGTACCTTTATACAGCTGTGGTTCAGATTTAGGCTCACTGCCTGAAATAGACACATAACTAACTTTGGTTGGAGGTGTGAACACTGGCTGGGTATCACCATTGTTGCCTTCCTCATATGTTTGCTTCCATAACTAGCTGCATTTAACTATAGGTACACAAAGTACTGCATTATCAAATTAATTTCCTTGGCAGCTTATCTCTCTTGAAAAGCCATCACTCTTGTCTTGTTACCCTGCTTGTTGCCTCCCATGATGTTTGCTCCCCACCTTGCCTCAGTGTACATTGCTACTGTACATGTCCCTTTGGTTACACTGAAATTATTTAACCCCCAAACCTGGTGTGTATTGAGAATGGTGTTTTTCCCCCTTTGTTTAGGAAACCTGCTGTGATGGCTTAGGCTGCCACCATCAGTCGTGTCATATCCAGGTGTATTGCTGGGTATCCCCTTGTGTAGTTGCGATTTGCTTGCTTGGTAGAGGTCTTCTTTTCTTCCTATTTCTTCAGATGTATTAAACTCATGGTCTACCAAACAGATTCTCATGACCTCAGGCAGAATAATGAGTACTTGCTACTCATCAAAAGGTATGCAAGCCTTTCACGTGCAGTGACTTGCCAACTACTAATGAGCCTATGAAAATAAGTGCTTTTTTCTACAATATAATCCCTCATGCTGCCATCTGCCTTTCCTGTAGGTCTTCTTAATTTCTTTCTACATATTTTAGGAGTCAGTTTAAAGCAGTCGAATAATTGATCTGAAGTTGTTAATCTTTCTGTTCATCACTGATGGGTTCGGTTCTGAGTCCTCGGATCGAGTCGGCCTAATACCAAGCTCATGTACACCAAAAATTCTCAAGCTAAACTGCTACCCACAATGCCCTTCTCCCAGTTACCTCAGATCTCATTTGCCGTGCAGCCATATAGCAGCATTTCCCCAAGCTCTCCAGCTAAGTGTTGTATTTTTTTTCAAATTTACTGTATTTCTAAGTTTTTTTCTACTAAAAACTTTTCTATATCTTATTATCTCAACTAGCTCTACCCATGGGTATCCTCTTCTTACTATTGTTGGTAAACTCCCTTTTTTACCCTTGTGGTATTCTTAATGCCATTGTTGGTATTTTCCTCTTTTCCTTCCTTCTCTATTCCTTTTTTTTGGATTGTTGAGTCGATATACTCAGTATGTCTGAAAAGAAAGGGACTTCAGGGTTTAAGCATTGCACTTCCTGCAATGATAAACTCCCCAATAGTGACCTGCATGATGATTGTGTATATTGTCTGGGGGTTTCCCACTTATCTGTGAAACCTCCCTGTCAGATTTGTATCAGTTTCAGTCAGGGGACACTGAATGAGAGGAAAAATAAACTTAGTTTGAAAGGCCTGCTTTCTTCTCCCTTTTCTGAGACTCTTTCTGCATCGGAGGTCTGAACCCCTCCATCAAAACACAAAAAAAGCCCTCATTCTGACCCCTCTTCACTGGCTGGTGATAAGGGCAAGCCTTATAAGCATAAGGCTCACAAGTCTTCCACAGGGCACAAGATCGCCTCCTCGGCTCCGACCCCCTTGGTTCCGAGTTCTGCTCCAGTGGTCTCTGCAGATATCTCGATGACTTCCACATTGGCTCTCCCTCGGTACTGATTGCTATGGTTCCAAGTGTGATTTCAGCTCCAGCCTTGTTACCTGCTATTACCTCAGCACCAACGTCGCCCATCTCCATTCTGATATCGGTACTGTCTGCTTCTTCGGAGCTGATAATGATTTCCACTCCAGCTGTTCCCTCAGCTTTGAGTCCTTTCTTGGCACCAATATTCCCCCTTTTTCCTGTTTTGAAACTGGAATCCTTGGTGGTGACTCTTCCTACACCACGGACCCAGTACTCCCCGTCTTTGGATCCGTTTTCAGGACAAGCTTTTAGCCCCTATTTGGACTGACCTGACTCCCCCTCAGGAGTGTTGGTAAGGTCCACCAGGAGCCTGTCTGATTTGGTTGTAGTGCGCCTGTTTGATCAGCTGCTGACAGAGGGATTACAAATTTTCCTAAAATCCATCCCACTCTGGGTTTTGGTCCATTGCCCCTTCCACTTCCATGTATTCTCCTCCCTTGAAACTTCGGTTCCGAGGCCCATAGCTCTGATATCTTTGGGGGAAATCCTCTTCTTGGCACTGACAGTGATCTTTTCTGTGGTTCTGAGGCCCATTTGGGTTTCGGTTCCTTTGGAACCATCCCTTCCTCAATCTCACACTTTGGGGGTGGGACCCCCAGCTCCAGGTATGGCTCCAGTTGTTTCATCAGTTCCATCTTCAGATCCAGGGGCAACTCCCACCCCAGTTTTGCTTGAGGCTCCGTCCATGGGAGTGGGCTGCATGGAGCAGGGTGTGACCCCAGTTCCGAGATTGTCTTCCTTGGTTCTGGGCTCCCATTCCTCTTCAGGCGGGCCTGCCTTCCAGGTGATGGAGCAGGTGCTTGCTTTAGGAAGCACTCCTCGTACTTCAGACTTTCCCTCTCCTCTTTCTGAGCTGCAGCTATCACAGGCCACCTCCCCAGGACACCGATAGTGCAAGCTTCAGGAAACCCCTGTCCAGGGTAACCTCCTTTCTGAGTCTTCTTCAGACGCTCCCACTGAAGAACCACCTCGGAAATGGAAGTAGAAGAGGAAGCACACTGACTCCCCGGAGGAGTCCATCACTGAAAATATGGACTACGATGGTGGGGAAGGGTCCCCACAGTCACCCCCTGATGATGTTTCCTTTGGAGACATCCTGGAAATTTTGAGGCAGAGGGGTGACTGGAAACCCTCCAATCCTTCCTCAGAGGCATCCATATTCCTGCAGGCCTTCCACTCTTGGCCCTCTACTTCTTGGGTGACCCCCCTGCCGGTAAGTTAGTCCAGCTCATCGTGCAGCGGGCATGGAAGAACCCTGATACCATTGAGGCCATTCCCCAGAGACCAGACAAGATATTTTCCCCTCCAGAGGACTACCTCCATTGGTCTAGAGGCTTACCAGTGGATGCTATGGTGGTGGCAGCTGCCACAAAAAAGGACCTTGTGGAGGTAAGTCCTACTGTCCATCCACCCAACAGAGAGTCCCGAGCAGTGGACAGATTAGATAAGCGAGTTTTTGCTACAGCGACCTTTGCTGTCAGGTCTCTGAATTATTTGACACATTTTATGAGGCTTCAAAGAGATCTCATCTCTGAACTCTCTGGAACCCTCGCGGGCCAAGTTTCTGACAAGGCACGTGATAAAGCTGCTTCTCAGTTTGCTACCCTAGAGTTGATCTCCAACTCATCCATGAGGTTGCTGTCCCACACAACCAAAGGGGCAGCTAGAGCTGCGGGTGCAGGTGTAGTTATGAGATGCCATGCCTGGATGTGCATTTGTGACCTGGTGGACTCCTTCAAGTCTTCCTTCTTGAATGCCCCTATCAAACCGTCTGCTTTGTTTGGTTCTAAAGTGAAGGACACATTAACCAGGTGTGAGCAGGATGGAAAAACATTGTCTACCATTGGCCTACATTTTTCCAAACCTCAGCGCTCTTTCTCCAGGAACCAGAGGAGTGGAAAGATATGGCATAAAACATCTCAGGGTTCTTTCCGTAGTGCATGTGGTGAGGATTCCCCCAGAGGCAGAGGGGGTTCCAATAATGGAAGATGCCCCTTTAGGGGCAGGGGGGTCCCCAAAATCAGGACTCCAGGGATTCTTTCTCCGGACAACCTTATCAGCGCTCCTAAAGCACTGCCCAATTGCTTTCCTCTGGAAGCAGTCGGGGCTAGTTTTTCTCTGCACCAAACTGCCTGGTACTCTATTACAAACGATCAGTGGGTGCAGAGAATAATTTCCAGAGGCTATTGTATCCCTCTAATCTCTTATCCAAGACCTCCAAAATGCCTTCCCAATGTTTCACCCAGTCAAAGGGAAGAAGCAGCTTCAGAAATAAAAAAGCTGTGTCAAAAGCGAGTCATCCAACAAGTCCCTCCAGACCAGTGTGGATCCGGTTTATACTCAAGATTCTTTTTGGTGCCAAAAAAGACTGGGGACTGGAGACCCATTTTGGATTTCAGCCAACTAAACAAATCAGTAGTTCAGACCAAATTCTGCATGGTCATGATACAATCCATTCTCCAATTTCTTCGGGAGGGTGTGTGGATGTGCTCGATAGATCTCCGGGATGCATATTACCACATAAAAATGGACAAGCGCTCCAGGTATCTACTTTGCTTCCGGCTGGGAGCCAATCATTACCAATTCAGAGCCCTGCCATTCGGTCTCTCGACAGCCCCCAGAGTGTTCACGAAATATCTAGCAGTGGTAACAGCTCATCTGAGACTACAGGGATTCCAGGTGTTTCCGTATCTAGATGATTGGCTCCTCTCCACCCCTACCAAGTGCCTACTGGTCATGGCCCTCCACTACGCTCTGGCACTGGCAGAGTTTCTAGGCATTACAATACACTGGGAGAACTCCAACCTGCATCCTACCCAACAATTGGAATTTATAGGAGCAGTATTCAATACTCAAACAAGCCAAGTCTCTCTCCCTCCTCACAGACTTCAGAGATTAAGATTGCGAGTACAAGTGACACTCTGTCGAAAGTAGGTGTCTGCAAGGGAAGTTCTACAGGCTCTGTGGTCTATGGTGGCAGCCATCCTGATTGTTCCCCTGGCAATATTGTATATGTGACTATTACAATGGCTTATTTTGTCCCAGTGGATATCCAATCCCCATCCTCTAAACTCACAGATCTTCATCACCAATTCCTGCAAACAAAATCTTCTCTGGTGGATGAGAACAGAATGAAAATATTTGGTGCCACCCAACCCAACGCCACTGTGACCACGGATGCTTCCTGATAGGGTGGAGGGGGCCACTTCCAGGGAAAGACAGTCCAAGGCACGTGGTCCAGCTTGGAGGTCAACTTGCATATCAACATCCTGAATTTAAGACCGGTGCTGTTAGCGTTGCAGGCACTTCATCCACTCTTTCTGTTGGGAACAACTACAATCCAGTCGGACAATATGTCTGTCATCTGGTACATAAACAAACAGGGAGGGACCAAATCCTACCCCCTATGTCGCGAGGCCATGAGAATTTGGCATTGGCCAATACCTTCCAATCTCTTTCTTATTGCAACGCATATCCTGGGGAGTTCCAACGTGATTGCGGACAGGCTGAGCAGATGTATCCTTTGTCCACACAAGTGGTCTCTCAACCCAAATGTAACGGCAGAAATCTTCAGCCATTGCGGCCAGCCTTGCTGCGATCTTTTTGCTTCCCCCTCAAACAAAAAATGCAGTAGCTACTTTGCCCTCTTTCCCCCAGATGGGGAATCACTGAGAGACACTTTGACTCACGATTGGCCCATGGGTCTCCTCTATGCTTATCCTTGCTGCAATCTTTTTGCTTCCCTCTCAAACAAAAAATGCTGCAGCTACTTTGCCCTCTTTCTCCCCAGACAGGGAATCACTGAGAGACACTTTGACTCAGGATTGGCCCATGGGTCTCCTCTATGCTTATTCTTTGATACCTTTAATACCCCTATTTCTAAAGAAAGCAATCCAGTTGAGATGCAAAGTAATAACCAAATAGCATAAAGCACAAAACACTCCACCTGATTCACGACTAGTAAAAATGTAATGATGTAGACACAAAAATACATTTAACGTTAAAAACAGGTACGTTTTCATCACCAACTTCTTCAGATAAGCTAAACACAACACCACCTTCATTTAAATATCATTTACACAGTTAATTACACCCAGTGAATGCATACAATGGCTCACAGTTTTTAATTAATTGTAGTCAAACATAATTTGCTTCAAACATCAAACTTCCCTATCACAATCCCACTTAATATAAAGTGCAATGTGCATAACAGTTGTAAATTAATTTGATAGATATGCAAAGTAATCTTCATTGCCCCTTTCTGGCCTCAACAAGTGTGGTTTCCCTTCCTCTGACCTCACCTATTACAACCTCCTTGGATCCTGGACACTCGTCAGGACCTGATATCTCACTCACAAGGGCTGACTCCCCCAAATCTGTCATGGAAATGTTTGTTTTTGGTAGTGGTCACATCAGTCAGATGGATATCTGAGTTACAAGCCTTATGCATCAAGAACCTGTATCTAATCTTACATAAGGACAGAGTATCCCTTCGTACTAACCCATCCTTTCTCCCCAAAGTGGTTTCTGACTTCTGTATTAACCAGTCCATTGAGCTCCCTGTGTTTTTCCCAAATTATTCTAACAAGGGAGAATACTGCTTACATTCATTGGACGTACATAGACAACTATGTTTTTACTTGAACAGGACTAAGTCCTTCCGCAAGTCAGACCAGCTTTTCATTTCCTTTTCTGGCCCAAGAATGTGATGTGCTGTATCAAAAGTTACTTTATCAAAATGGCTCAGAGATGGCATTACTTTTTCATACTCCCTTGCGAATGAATCTAAACCTGTTCCAATCATCATAACTTCAGTTGCTTTTCACTCCAGGGCTTCCATGGATGACATTTGTGCAGCAGCCATTTGGGCTAAACCCCATACCTTCATCAAGCATTACAAATTGGATGTGGTCTCCAGAGGAATAGAGGATGAATAGGAAGAAGATTAACAACTTCAGATAAAGAAGTTATGTTTTACCAGAACATTCCATCTGAGTTGTTGATTTTCTTCCAGTCATTACACCCTCCCACCGTCCCCCACCAAAGGCTCCTGGTGGATCTTCTGGGTCCTTGTGGTGTTTCAGGGTTTCTGTGCAGAAATGGCCTCTGTTTTTCTGTTTTCTCCTATATGTTGCATGCAAACTCGATCTGAGGTAACTGGGAGAAGGGCATTGTGGGTAGCAGCTTAGCTTGAGAGTTTTTGGTGTACGCAAGCTTGATATTAGGCCGACTCAGTTCCGAGGGCTCAGAACCGAACCCATCCGTGATGCCTGGAAGAAGGTCAAGTCAGACTGACATTATGGTAAGACATAACTTCTTTTTAACTTTATCAAAATCATAAATATATGCTACACATTAAAAATAAATCATTTATCACAATTAAATCAGTATCATTTCCTTCAGCCACCCTAAGTATTTCTTAGCTTTCCCTCATATATATATATATATATATATATATATATATATATATATATATATATATTTTTTTTTTTTTTTTAATTTTAGTTAACAGTTTTTGTTCTGGAAGCTTATGTTTAGTTGACAAAACGAATACAATTGATGCAGTGGGTATTTTACCAACACTTCCAAGTTTTCTGTATTCATTCATACCTGCTGCTGACTCCATGTGCCTACTTTAATCCTCCTGTTGATTTTTATTTGTTCTCCTATCAGTGTCTTGCACCTTGTACTTTCCAGGTTGGTTAAAAAGTTTGTCCTGGTATGCATTAGCATTTTGGATTTCAACAAGGCTGTCACACCCATGAACAAAGAGAAAGAGATGACATCCGTCCATGGTTTCCATGCCAGTAACCCACTAGTTTATATCCCTGCTCCCTAATCACCTTTCACAGCTAGACAAAGTGACCCACCTCAGTCCTGCTACTTCCCTGTGTGGTTTCTTATAGCTGAATGACATCGGTCCTGAGCTCCCCAGTCAGCCTCTTCAGCTAAACTACCACATATCCTTACATCCCATTCTTCTAGTAGCTCTTCATTAACCTCCACCCCACAGGTCTCTAAGCCATGCCATCATTCCACACTTAGGGCATCCAATTTATCTCATGTCTTCTCCTTGTTTCCATACAGATTTTAGTTCTTTTTAAGGTAATGTGTTGTAATACATAATCCTCCTTGCATGGATACCAGTGAAAATAAGTGACTTGGCTACCTCCGTTCCTTATGCCACCTCTACAACTTTCATGCCAAATCATTGTTGTCCAGATGCACTATACTGTGTGCATGTCCTACCATCTGTGAGAACCTGTAACTTACTGGTCTTTCTTAATCTGAGTTCCACAATAGTTTGATATGCAACTTGGCCACTCTGTTATGACTTTCTTGCTCACCTAACATTCCTTGTCATTGCACCTGAATTGACAAACGCTCATTCCTTTTTCTTGTGATGCCCCTGTTGCATTTCTGCATAGGCTGCCTGCTACTTTCAAGCTGTCTCTTTGCTTTCTTATGCATTCTCTTAAGTTGCCTAAAAATCTAACACAGTCTCCTGTCTCATTGATCCCAGCAGTGTTTCTGCCTACCTTGCTCACTGCCACCCACTCCACCTTTCCTTTCTTCTTCCTTTACTGTAATCCCATATTTCACTTTGATCCTAGTTTCCTTTGCCCACTTGAGACATTTGCTTTCTTATGGTCTATTTTGCTTACCTTCCTTCCTTTTTGTTCTGTTCTCACACACACACACACACACACACACACACACACACACACACACACACACACACACACACACACACACACACACACACACACCTATATTTACCTCCCTCTTTGTTTAAAGCCTTTTGTCCTGCCTTCTTTCTCTTCCAACATCTTGCATTACAGCTGTGTGGCTCTTAATTCTCTCTCTGCATGATTGCAGCTAAGTGATGTAGGCATAGAGCTTCGCATTCAGTCTTCTCAACTGAACCATCTAATTTTATTAGCATCCCACTCTTCCTACAGGCTATAAATCTGCCTCTACCCCACAGGTCCTTAAACTGTATTAACATTTCACACAAGGGTTACTTGACCCACCCAATTCCCTCACCTGTTTTTTATTCCATATTTAAAAAAATTTAAGGCTTTTTTGTTTCTCTTTCCATTCATTTTCACTACCTTTAATTTGAATACCATATTTACATTAAACTGAATTTGTTTTGTTGATGTGTGCTACTTTGGCCTGTTTGTATTTTTTAACTATTCTAAATGAGTATTCTAATAGCTGGTATTGACTGGATTTGCATTATCTATGGATTTTGTTCTAATGCTGTTTATTCAAATCTGTTTAACTGTTTTTCCCTTCATCCTTACTTTTCCACCTTTGCATAGTCATTTCATTTATGTACAACCTACCAACACACAGTTGAACACAGCAGTTAAAAGCCATTGTAAGGCACACAGCACTTCATATATGCTGCACTGCTTATCATGCCTGAAAAGGAGTCAATAAGACAAACACAGGACTGTTTGCAGTCTGTCTGGCTATCCTGCATGTGATGTCAATGGCATTTTGATCTTTTGTTTGACTAGAAAGAGCAAGCTGCTCATAGGTTGATTTCCTTTGTGGTGCTCTGCCTACTGGCTGCCTTCCTGTCATTTGCCTAAAACTGTACCCACCTCTAGGGTTCTGATCCCAGATATACAGTAGCCTATTATCTGAGTTTAAACTTTTCCCCTCATCCAGTGGATCAGGTATAGTTATAAGTATCTTCATTCTAGAAATTATCCTTCATTAGGGACTTTCATCCCAGAACAGACTGACCTTTCACTATACTCCAACTTACTTCCTCTAAGTAGATATTAAAGAGTGGCTACCCTTAAAAAAAAATGTGGAAGTCATCAATGTGTGTTCAGTCACAGCATGGTATAGTGCATTCTCTGCTGAAAAGCCAGCACCTTCAAGGTCATATAAAAAGGAGAGGTGAAACCTGTAGTGTTCAAATTCCTTTGCAAGTTGATCTGCTTTGAGCTTGTTTGGAAAATACTATTTTCATCTCCTGGAAATTAGATTCTGTCTACTCTTTAAGCAAGCAGTTGACGAATCCTTTGTTGGTCTATAATATGCTTGAATGATTTGTGCAGATGTACTGATGACAGGAGAAAGTTAGGAAGAGATTCGTAATCCTTGTAGGGTTAGCAAATGAGAATTTTGTATATTGGTCTGTGAATTATATGAAGATAGAGGGATTTTACAATGTATTTTATATTATTTTAATACTTGAAATTGCACTGTATGTTAAATGTAGAGAAATCTAATCTCCCTTGTCTGCACTCAGCTCCTTAATTTCTTGACTATTCATTCTTAGTATATGAATTATTTTAACATGAGCCAAATTTGCTTAATCAGAAATAAGAAATTGTATCTTTGCACGTGCATTGTTTTTGCATACTGTGTATGTGTCACAGTATCCTAGCTTAAGTCTTCAAGCAACTTTTAATTCATCTATTGTAGATGTTCCATGCCATAAATTGAAGATGATGTCATACCACACAGTTTTTATATTTTACGTACTTGTAGAGCTTCTGTTCTTGCTTCAATAACCTAAACATATCACGTTTGTATATGCACTTGTTTTGTACTTGGATTAAGATTAATATTCTAGTTTTTAGACTTGCACGTCTTATTTTGGACCTTCTCCTACATATTCAACAGGGGGATCTCAGCTAAGGATTAATCTTACAGGAGCTCAGCCACTCCACCCCAGCTTCTAATTTTTGTAGGTTTATAGGTATAAGTATTAGGTTAGCTGCCCTAGTAGGTCATTTTAAGCCTAGCCAATTTATTTTTGCATTCAAAATAACCTATCCCATTTGGTTATAGATAAGCCTTAACCATCCCATGATCAATTACCCCTAGTGAGAATAAATGGGATCATACTATAGATAATATGAGTGGACCCACGCATGGGATAAAGCATTTAGGAGCTGCATCTGTCTATAAGTAGTACAAGACTCAGTCATGGGGTATATTTTCTGTTTCTCATCCATAGATCTATGCTGCACTTGAAAATGGACAGAGATGAACTTTCTTTCATGTTGGGGGGGGGGGGGTCTGTACAATAGCAGTGGTATCCTCTGCAAAATATATCTGTCCCTCCACACTGTTCAATGTTGAAGAAGAATATTTTTGATGCTGTTTGACTTTCTGATATGAAATAAATCCATAAGTAATGGGTCAGAGGATGACTTGTATGCCAGATACAGGTCACCTCTTAGCAGTCTGTAGGACACAGCGTATAGTCACAGGACTTTGAGTCCATCAGTGTAGGACATTTTGTTTAGGCCTTGTATCCTTTTAATAAGGTGTTCCATTTGCTGCATGTGTCTGGACAGATACATGCTAAAGGAGGCATTATATTCAAGGACTGACCTAAAGAGGTCTGAGTAAAGGGGACAATGACATCCCTATATCTAGACACAATCCCTTTGTTTATAAGCTGTAGAATATAGAAGGGCTTTCTTGCAACAATAGAGACGTGTTAGTCAAAAGTTAGGTCACTGTCCATATAAGTTTCCAAATCCCGGACAACTGGGTCAACTCTTAGGAATGTATTGTAAGTGTGGTAGTTCCCTGGGGTACATGACTTCTCAAAGGATACAATAAAGCATTTTTTGGCATTAAGTTTCAGACCATTATTTTGATACCAGTTATTTATTTGAGGCAAACCTTTCTGGAGGATGGCTAAGCCATTTGAGGACTTAATGACTGCTCCTAGCTTGCTGTCATCTACAAACTTAGTTAGCCAGAGCCCTTTGGTATTGGCTTTTATATCAGAAAAGTAGGTGCCAAATAGAAGAGGTCCCAGCACAGAACCATGGGGGACTTCACTGGTGAATGGTCTCTTTGTGGAGGTAACTTCTCCTGTTTTGATTATCTGAATCCCATCTGTGAGCCAGTTTGCAATCAGGATTTATTCCCAGTTAATTTAGCTTTTCTACTATGCCTGAGTGTGAAATTGTGTCAAAAGCTTTGGTCAGGTTGAGGTATGCACTGTGCACTGTTTTGCCTTCATCCACTGCTTTAGTGACCTTTTCAAAATAAAAAAATCCACCAGGATGAGAAGGCATGACCTGCCCTTGATGAATCCAAACTGCATTGGGTCTAGTGTTTGGAGGTTCCCTATGTCCTAATTGTTATTTTTTGGAAGTGAGAGTGGGAGAATGTGGTTGACTGAGATATGCTCTAGCCACCACAGAAATCCCTTCATCGAGGCTGGAAGTAATCAAACCCAAAAGCTGCAGGCTCCAGTTCCATAGATTCCTGATATACCATTGTATTTTCTTCATACCTTCAGTCCAAAGTCATTAAAACATTCTTGCAGTTAGCTGTTTCAGCTGTATAATATGATGAAAAAAGTCTCAATAATTGCACCCTGTCCTGGGGCAAGAAAATTTTAGAAGCCTTGATTGTAGGCCTTGTTTTCAAAAATAGCTGATCAGAGCCTCTGACTAAGAAGACGGATTTAATGTATGACAGTTAAGTATAATACCCAAATTCTGGAAGCACTCCAAAATCTTTCGAAGTGCCAAAACAATTTCACCAGGTTGGTTAAATATCACTTTCCCATTTAAAATTCATGTTGACATTATCAAATTTAGCACTATCAAAATTTTACTCAAGATGACTCTTTCAAATATTTTTCCTAATATGCTAGTCAGATTATTGGGCCTATAATTCCCTACCAATACTGCTTTACCACACTTTGATGCTGGGACCACAACTGCTTCCTTCCCTACTTCTGGAACATAGCCAGCTATTAAACTTTCCTGAATTGAATATACTGTAGGAAGGCCCAACCTGTGACCTGGGGAAAAATAAGGTTGTCAGGGCCTGTATCTGTTGTAGCTGCTTTTTTCAAATTTGTATTTATTTATAAAAATGGTAGATACAATTAGAACAGTATTAAACATTCATCAAGCCAAACAAAATTATAACAAAGACACCAAACTATGTATAATATTTGCATGGCGCAGTGCATTATTAATGTGAAAATACTAACTTATTAAGTCTAGTTTATTACAGAGCAGTCCCAGTCAAGAATGATACATGTATGTAACCAGCTTCCTTTAATGAATACAATATATAACCAAGATGTGTACATAAAACCTGTTGCACACTTTTTTGGGATAGCACATTTGATATCAATTTCTTGCCACAAATCAGCTTTACAGTATTGGCTAATACAGATCCTACTTTCAATACATGAATCAGTTGGCAGTCTTTTGGTATTACTACCACAGAAATTTGGGTTGTAGCTACTTTAATTCTCTTCAGTAAATCATCATGGTAATACTTGGACATAATTCAGAATGAATAATGAGGGGACTTTTTCAATCACAGAGCCTGCCACATAGTGAGCAAAATAAATCACTAGAAGTTTGGACATTTCTTTATTATCAAGTAGCCCCTTGTTCTTATCTAAAAAGGTCACTGCCCCATAGTTGTTCTTGAAATATGTACTTATAAAATACGTTTTCGTACAGTCTACAAATCTTTGATAAATTTTGTACATAAGTACACCTTGACATTTTTATACAATGCCTTAATGATGGCTTGTGCTTCAAATATATTTGTAAGTTCTTTTTAGTTGGAAAATTTCCCTAATTACCTAGCTATGTTTTTTTTTTTTGCCAGATTAGTAAGTCTTTTGATATACCAGTGGGGAGCTCTGTATTTACCTCTAGTTTTTGGGTATGTAGGTACTTCTTTTTCAAAAATGTAATATGTACATTTATAGCATTTCTGCCAGCTCAGTACATTATCATTCCCCAATTTCAGTTCCAGTTCCATTTGTCAATAGTTTCCTTTATTTTATTATAATCAACCATACAAGGTGTGATGATAGGAGGTACTGTCAGCCATGCCACGAAAAGTAGGGCAGTGGATGGAGGTTTACAATCAAATGTTTGAAACTCACATTTCCGTTGTTAATAAGGCTGAGGGTAAAAGTTTAAAACTGCAAGTGGAAATCCTGTCGACACGTAGCTTGTGTTTGTGGCTTTGAACGTTGCTGTTTACAATTGGATCACACTACAGTGAGGATCAGGAAAAGTACCCTTTTCCTCACTGTAATGTGATCTCAGACTTAGAATATATAATTAACAGGAGGTGTGCAGCCCCTCACATGGAGGGTGCAGGGGAGCTTACTATACTGAAAAACAGTAAAACATATATGACTTGTTAACAGTATTTTTACCAGTTGGTGAGCGGAACAGAAAATGCCGAATGTTGATTCTTGCATTCCGAACAATTCAACATTAAGAGCAGTCAGCTTGACAGTTTCCAATGTTTTGTTTTGGTAATGTGTACATTCATAAATAGGCCTTTCATGATTTCAATAGTAAACCTTGGATGGATAACTTATGCCAGCACAGCTAGCAGGAATTTTGTAAATATTGTACAGATACATGTGCTGAAAATGTATTTGTGAGATTTGCTTGTATTAAAATGTATTAACAGTGTGCCCTGCTGGAAGGAAAATAAATGTATGTGTATTATTGTAACTGAATTAAATGTATACATTGTAACAGCATATACTGGAAGGGAAGAGTTTAATCCACCTGACTTTAAAATATATCTGAAATTAAATTATTTTATGGGTTAAGCCATAAAGATGTTATCCCACAGTTTTGAATTGAGCCAGAGACACAATGTCTGTACTAGAGAATATCTTGCAGCTACTGTAGGAAGAAGGGAAGTGTTTTATGACTTCCAGCAGCTGCACCACATCTGAGCAATGATCTATCTGTGTGTATTGTAGCACATAGATGCTAAACCCTGACAGAGTCTGGCAGTGGTGGTTGCATGGGAACCAGAAGTCAGATGACCAGATGTATGTGATATAATTCTGTACAGAAATAATGTTTGAATATTACAGGAGACTGAAGTCTCAGCAGCATTCTATATTCTGTGTTGGATCTGACAACAAGGACCACTCACCCATCTTGCCTTGCTCTGTTTAGTAAGTAGGAACAGTAATGCTTTTAGTCAATCAGGAATAGATAGTGACACTAGCTAAATGCTGTTTTTCTATAACTGTGTGAAACTTTCCATCAATGGTATTTTTAATATTCCCTGTGATTGAAATTCTAGTGTTTAGAGTAAATAGATATTTAGTATTTTTGTGTTCTTTTATTATTTATTATTAAATATATTTAAATGTTTCATTGTGACTGGTCCTTTTAGGGAATATTTAAGTTTTGAGAGTATTTGCACATATTTATTTGGTGATAACTCTGGGCACTCCTGAAAGCCTTGCTGTTTAGTCAACATTACCATTTAAATTACTATTAACTTTGCTCGGTATAATTGGATACCTTTTTAAGAGCCTTATAGTAACTGACTGGTGGCAGTGAATCTATCTTATATTCTGGGCAAAGTTGGTAGAGTGGATAATCTGTACCAGCCTAAAGTGGAAGTTATTCAGGCCTGGCCTGCTCCTGTTACCATAAAGCAAGTGAGGGCATTCTTAGGGACAATTGGCTACTATAGAAGGTTTGTCTCCAATTATAGAACCATAGCTGCTCCCTTCACAGACCTGACAATGAAAAACAGGCCAGATAAGGTAGTGTGGACCCCAGCATGTAAGCAGACACTCCAGAATCTTAAAGGAGCTTTGGGAGGATCCCCTGTAATAGCCAGTCTAGATTACAGCAAAGAATTTATTGTGCAGGTGGATGCTTCAAACCATAGGGTGGGGGATGTACTTAGCCAGGTTACCCCAGAGGGAGAAGAGCACCCAGTAGAATTTCTCAGCCATAGGCTCCAACCCAGGGAGGAATGCTATGCAGCTGTAGAGAAGGAATGTCTAACCATAGTATGGGCACTGCAGAAACTTCAGCCTTATCTGTATGGAAGGAAATTCATTGTAGTTATAGACCACAATCCCTTAACATGGCTACATAGATTCAGTCATCAAAATGCCAAGATATTAAGGTGGAACTTAGGATTGAAGGCACATGACATGGTAGTACAACACTATAGTGGAGTCAACAATGCCAATGCAGATAGACTCTCAAGACAGGGAATAGGGTAACATATTCCCAGATAGGCTTATTTCTCTCAAGCCATGTTTCTAAAGGGTCACTTGAAAAACTAGCTTGGGTCTTTTTGGGGGGATGTGATGATATGGACAAGTGCCAGCATAGCCAGCTGGAGTTTTTGTAAAGAATGATATGTCCTTTGAATATTAAGCTGGTTTATGCAATATGCTTGTGTTACAAATGTATTAGAACTGTATCTCATTTGTATATCAAACTGATTTGTATAGACACTTGTGCTGAAAATGTAATTGTGAGCTTTGCTTGTGTTAATTCTGTTAAATGTATCAACAGTGCACCCTGCTGTAATGAAAGAAATGTACATGTATTATTGCAACTGAATTACATGTACTTGCTAGCTTACTTTAAGAAAAATAAGGGAAATGTAAATGAGCTGTTAAACCATTAAGACGGCACCCCACAGTGCTGAATAGGACTGGAGATGCAGATCTGGAAAGAAATCCTTTGTTCGTTAGCTCACTAAAAAGAGGGGAAGCCCCAGGCACTGCTATAAACATTTAGATGTGCATTGTAGCCATCTATGCTAAATTCCTGTCTCAGCTTCAAAGGGGAATACTGTGAGAACTTAGAGTCAGGTGACCAGATGAGGTCATTCTGCCAGCCCACTTGGAAATTATATTTTAGATACTACAAAGAGAAATTTCAGAATATTGAGTATTCTGTTTGGGGGCCTGACTAGAAAGACTGCTGAAGTATTTAATCTTGCCCAAGTAAATTATTAGGAACCAATAAATTATTCTATATTCAGTCAGGAATATAGTGAAGCTAGGTTTAGAGATTGTTTTTCTTTATTTGTATGAGTCTGTCCATCATTGTTGTTTTCAACATTTTCTGTGATTTGAACTCTGTGGTTTATTGTAATCTTCTGCACAGCCCTCTTCAGGTCACCCCGCAGATTTTCTATTCTATTCTTCCACTTTTTTTGCTGCTTCATGCTGACTGCAGTTGTACTGCATGGTTCTCCATATCTCCATTTCCACTCAATGATCTCTTTTGGTTAGTCCAGCCAGAAGGGACTCAACTGAGCATCTACATGACATTTTTTTCTGTGCCCTACCTGCTAATATTCAGCCATCCCTTTCTCATAGTGTATCATCCAGTCAGGCATCAAGCTTATTTTGGACACATCGCATCTACTGCCTGCCAGTCAACAACTTACTGGCCCATTTATTCCTCTTCATTGGAACAAGGGTCAGTTGGGGCTATCTATTATGGTGGCCATTAGGAGTGGTTCATAATTTTTTCTTTAAGCCCTAATCTCTACCCTTGTCCAGCAGCTGCTGATGGATAGGACATGTAGTAGGTATCAGCATTCTGCCACTCCTGTTTTCTTCATTGGGTTGACATCAAAATGATGCCCCACTTAACCACAAGAGACACTGTGTGGCTTTTTCTCCAGTCTTCACCAGGGAAATCCATCCCAATGCACATGTGCCCTTGGACATGTACATCCCTTCCCTTTCCCCAGCTATCCTCCACTGCCTTCACCATCAAGTGCCCAAGCCATTAATCAAACTTGCACCATCTGTGCCATAGTTAGGTCTCTATCCTTCTATTCCACCTGTAAAGACTAACCATCAGACTTTTAGTATGTGGTCCTATCAATCCCTTGTCCCACATGGTTTACTGACATGCATGGGATCACAAAATTCCATGTTCAGTCATTCCTGCCTGAATTCATGCAGGGATTTAATAGTGGCTATTGTGCAAATATGCATCTTGGCTGAATCATACGTTTCAGCTTGTATTGCCTCTACTGCATTCATTGTCTCCCTCTAGGTCATTGTCTCCCTGTACTCTTCCCTCATTAGGCCAGTCATTGAGTACAATGCCCCAGTTGGCATGTACCTCAGTAGACATCAGCAATAACTGGAGAGACTGCAAAAGTACCTCACAAAGAAGATCCTAGGCCTTAAACACTTGTCCTATATGGACCGACAAAAAACTCCAACTATTCTCTATCTCATATCACCTACTTAGAGGAGATCTCCACTTGACTTACAATGCCGTGTCTAACCCAGCTCTGTTATAAATGCTACATCTAAAGAAATCCCAATTCCTCTGCACCACACTCTCCAGAGACCTCAACCTCATTACTACAATCAACAGAACGTGCTGGAGGGACAGGTTCATAACCCAGAGACTGCTCATGCTATGGAATAGACTTCCCATACATGTCAAACAGAGCACCTCACTAGCCCTCTTCAACAGAAATCTTGATGAGTGAATGGGAAATATAAAATTCACCATGGGGATCATTCCAGTGGCTCTACTCAACAGAGGCACTGGGAACTAAGGTCGGTGGCATGACGCCAGGGTAATCCTATGGGCTAGGCTTGTAAAGGCTCCAGGACCATTAGCCTAGTACACACCTGTGAACTTATTGCTACCTGCTGCTTCAGCACCCTCTGCATGTTATCTGCAGTGTAGGGCTTTGGGTTGTCTCCCTTACCCCAAATGGATGAGCAAGCATCAGACACTCATTTCTACTCCTTATGGTTGACTCCACTAGTTTGTTAGTTATTATCTTTTGTTGTCCCACCCCCAGTTAGTTGATCTTGAATCATCTGTATCCCTGTCATGATTTTATCCCTGTACACTGCTGCTAAGCCAGCATTCTACTACAGGACTTTCTGTACTCTGGTTGGCATGGCTGAATTGTCACTAGATTTTGAAACTTTATGCTGGCTGCAAAGGTCTATCTGCTCATAGCTTGATGTCCTTTGTAGGGTACATCCTGCTGGCTGTCTTTCTATCCTCGTTTACCTAGAACTTTACTTTCTTGTTGGTGTTCCTCTGCCAGACACCGTAGCTTATGATATCAGTCTGAATTTATTCATTGCCTAAGGAGTCTGAAATCAGACATTTTTATGCTGGGGCTTTTGCTTCATCAGAGACTTGTTTAGACTGCTCCCACACACTGATTTATAGCTTTGAAAATGCTATTTAATGGTGATTTAAATATTTTCTTTAAGCCCTTGTTTCTACTCCCATTTTCCACCTTCTTTCTGCTTCTTCTGGTTGGCCTCCTCTGTTAATCTTTGATCTGCTTTCTCCCAGAATACTGCACTGCTTTGTGCAGCAGAAATGCAAAAATGGAGAGCAAGGAAACTTCACACAGGTAGTAAAGAGAAGTGAGGACTAAACCTCAGCCCTTAAACAAAGAAATAAAAATAACCTGGAGCTAGTATGCTATTAGTGGGGAATTTTATTTTGTTTGCCTTTATGAAGTAGCAGACCACAGCACTTTGGAAACTGTCCTTAATTCAGGCCAGGTAATTTAATGGGATCCCATAGACATAAACTATTATTATGAGTGTACTTGAGTTATTATCTTTTGTTGCCCTGCCTTAAACGTATTCATATCACATATAGTACCATGTGACTGAAAATCATTTCCTTTAATAAATTCATGATAGTCTGTATTCTAATAGTAACTCTGTACTTGAGCTACTCCATCTTCAAATTACCATAGACAAAATCCAATACCACTTTCTTGCAAGCTATAGGTCCCCATCTATGATGCAGGAAACCCATACCATGTATTTAAACTTATTGGAAACACTCTCCATCCAACCCAATACCATATTCATGGGTGACTTTAATTATCCCACTATGAACTGGGAATCCTATACAACACCAAACATACAGGCATATATATTTCTGGGTTTTGTAAACACAAACTCTCTGGGCCAGATTGTTAATACATCAACCAGGGGTGCAATCATACTGGATCTGGTCATCCCTAATATGGGAGAGTGCTACACACCCCCCCTGGTGTAATGTGTTCTCTGGTAAGGTCAGACCACAAAATGATCTCCTTTGAAGTAAAAATAAAACCTGGACCTCCAGGTAAACCTGGCATATTCAGGAACTACACTAAGGCTAACTTCCTGCTGTTAAGTGATAATCTGGCAACATTTGAAGCCTCTATAAGCCCTGAGAGCACTGCTGCCTATGCAGAACTGTTCACAGTAACCCTAAAACAGCATGTAGCTGCAGAGAGGCTGCTCTACCCACCAGGAATTAGGACAGAACTAACTCAAAAAACAAGCCACACTGGTGAAATCACAAAATCGGTAGGCTGTATATCAGAAGGAAGAAAATCATGGCAAAAGTTAGGCGGTGCGGAACCCAGCAAGTACTCTCATCAAACTAAACAAACAACTCAGGGGACAAATAAAGTTTGCCAAAGCCAAATTAGAGATAAATTTGGCCTCCTGGGCCAAGGACAACCACAAGGCAATCTTTGGCTATGTCCACAACCTCAAATGCAATACACAATTGTATGCAGAGCTCATTGTAAATTGAGCCACCTATACTGAGCCAAAAGGTATAGCAAACCTACTGGCTGACAAACTCAGCTTCAACTTTACCCCTAACTTTACCCCTCTCCCTCACCCTCAACTTTCCCTCAGGAAATACCATCAAATATCACTAGTGAGCAGGTCCTTAAAGCTCTTCCTTAAGCCAAGAGCATTGCATCAATGGGCCCAGACAATATCCCGGGATGCCTTCTAAATAGCATAAAACATTACCTATAAGGCCCTCTGGAACTGCTGTTTTAGCTGTAGCCTCCAAATAGGCTTCATGCCTCATGAATGGAGAACAGCAAGAGGCATCACTCTGCACAAAAGTGAGCCATCTACAGACCATGGAAACTACATACCCATTGTTCCCCATTGGCCCTTTTTTTCAATTATAAAGGAATTCCCAATACTATTCTAGCATGTTCAAAGGTCAGTTGTCAATCTCCTCTCCGGTCCAGCTGGTGAATCTGGGAATCTTGAGGCAATGTTACAACTGCCTCATGTACACAGACAACCCTCTCCTCCTTCCAACAAATTCCAACACATGTGAGAGATGCAACCATATAGCCAAACTGGAGGCTAAGCTCTCTCAACTCAGTACTGGCGTAACCAGTCAGGAGGAGAAGGAAACCACACTCACTACAATTCCATTCTCACATAGACCTACCACGACAACAAACCAAACACATAAACACACAAAAACATACTGAGGCTCTAAATAAAATCTGCCTAAGCAGCAGAGACCTCCAAAGCAGACACCCAAGCAACCGCTACCCCAAAACAAAACACGTGCAACACATAGCTCACAAAGCCAGTGTGCTGAACAGTCACAGCCCTTAAGGCTAAACAACACACCTGATACACTTGTAATAGGTGACTCTATTGTCAGGCACACTGACGTCCAGCTCACCAGGCTGAACAAGGAGAAGGTCATGGTGAGCTGCCTGTCGGGTGCTAGGATCCGCCACATAACACAAGCACTCAGGTCACTCCAAGGCAAGTACAAATATGACTCAGTCATTGTCCATGCTGGTGTGAATGACCTGAGACGTACCTCCCTGGACTACATGAAAAGAGACATAGAGGAGCTCTCTGAGCATGTAGCCCAGGCCGGTATGACCCTGACCTTGAGTAGCATCTTACCCTCACCAAGAATGATGCCACAATATGAAGACAAGATGATCAATTTCAACAATTGGCTTAAGTGTTGGTGTCATTCAAAGGGGATCCAATGCCTGTCAGCCTGGGATGACATGCTCGACAAGCCACGATGCTTCGCTAGGGACGGCTTGCACCTGTCACCCCTGGGCTTTTGGATATTGGCAAAGGCTCTTGCTACCCCCATAGTGCCTTTTTAGGCAAGGCTCAAAAGACAAACCCACCTCCAAAGGTATCACAAGGGATAAGAAACTAAGAGTAATGCTACTCAATGCCAGAAGTCTAAACCTCAAGATGCACGCACTCGAAACTCTCCTTAGCATGGAGAACATCGATATCTGTGCAGTAACAGAAACCTGGTTCAAGGCTCCCGAGAGCACCCCAGCACTACCAGGTTATACCTCATACCATGCTTTTCGGCCCCAAAACTTGGACCGAACCACAAAAGGAGGGGGAGTATCAATATTCGTCAAAGATACCCACACCTCCAGGTTGGTGGCACAGCACGAAGCATCAGAGACTATCCACGTGCAACTAACTGTGGGTAAAACTGCCTTCCAGTTTATAGCCTGCTACAGACCACCCTCCCAAACACAGGAACCCCACTCGGCCTTCCTGAGAATACTGGAAAATATGAAGGTCTCTCCAAACACCATTATATTGGGTGACTTCAACTACCCAAACATAGACTGGGAGCATTACTCTAGCTCCAACACCCTAGCCCAAAGGTTTCTAGAATTTATAAACTCAAATGCTATGGAACAACTTGTTACCACTCCCACAAGAGGGGAAAACATACTGGACCTGATCATCACCAACATGGGGACACTATGCTCCAGACCAGAAGTGTATCCCTCACTGGTAAGATCAGACCATAAACTAATCTCACTGGATATTCACATCCCAACCCCACCCCTGCCCAGAAAACCACAGTGAAAAACTTCTCTAAAGCAAATTTCACATGCCTCAAAACCGAGGCAAAATCCTTCAAAGCCCCCGGGCCTGTGGAAAATATGGCCCAGACTGCAGAATCCTTTATAAACGCATTCTATGAACACCTTCAGGAATGCATGGATCATGCAATCCCAAATAAAACCAAGACCCAATCCTCCAAAGGCAGACATCCTGTCTGGTGGACCCCAGCCATAAACAAACTATACAATAGAAGGAGGAAGCTACTACATGATAGAGCAAAATCCCAAAAAGGGAAGGCATCTCTGATCAGTATTAGCAAAAAACTATGGTTACTCATAAAATCGTCTAAGGCCAGCTTAGAGAGAAAAATTGCGCAGGACACTAAGGATAATCACAAGGCTTTCTTTAGTTATGTTAGGAACCTGGGTGGGAATTCCCAGATATGCTCAGAATTAGTCCAAAATGACAAAAAATACACCGAGCCCACAGACATTGCCAACATCCTAGCTGACAGGTTCAGTGCAAACTTCTCCCCCCCCTCCCCACCAAAAGGGCAAATATCTATCCCAACAGAGTGCTGCCCCCCTGACATCTCAGATGCTCAGGTAAGAGCCGCCCTCTCCAAAGCAAAAAACTCAGCATCAATGGGACCAGATGGTGTCCCGGGCTGCGTCCTACATGAACTCCAAGAAGAGCTAAACCCAAACGTAAAACTACTGTTCAATCTTAGCCTTACCACAGGATATGTACCCAAAGAGTGGCGTACAGCAACAGTGGTCCCTCTCCACAAAGGTGGTGCCTCAACGGATCCTGGAAACTATCGCCCCATAAGCCTGACTAGCTTGGTCTGCAAAGCTATGGAAAGGATCATCATGGACCTCATAAATAAAGATATTGGGGACCTACAGACACTGGATCCTGCCCAGTTTGGCTTTGTTAAGGGCAGATCCTGCCTCTTAAACCTGGTCGATTTCTTTGAAACAGTCACCAAGGCCATTGACGAGGGAAGGTGGTCCACACAGCCTACCTGGACCTCGCAAAAGCCTTCGATACAATACCCCACTCGGGCATTATAGATAAGCTCACCAGCTTAAATATAAACCCCTATGTCACTAGATGGGTTGCAAACTGGCTCAAGGACAGAACCCACATGGTTAGAATTGCTGGAGCCATGTCAGACTCCAAACCAGTTACAAGTGGCGTCCCACAAGGCTCAGTCCTGGGACCTCTCTTGTTCGGTATATATTTCTCGGCGGTACAGGCCAACACGGAAGGACTGTGGCTGACCAAGTTCGCAGATGACTGCAAAATGGGAACCATAATCAACTCTCCAGCCGACACAAGCATCCTCCAAAAGGGCCTCATAGAAACAGACAACTGGTGCCAGAGCCATGGCCTCAAGCTAAACACCAAAAAGTGTATAGTCATCCTCTTTGGCAAAAACAAAGTGCCCACAAATTACCACATAGGTGGTAATCCATTAAGTACAGAAGAAGTCATTAGGGACCTGGGGACCCAAGTTGATAGCAATCTCTCATTTGACAACCACGTGGCCAAAGTGGTTAGAAAACATTTTATATAGCCCACCTAATCATGAAGGGATTCACATCTAGATCAGGGAGGTCATCGTGCCTCTTTACTCATCCCTCATCAGGCCCATAATTGAGTACAATGCCCCTTTTGGGATGTACCTTACCAGACACCTGCAGCAACTGGAAAGACCCCAAAAGTACCTCACCAAGAGGATCAAAGGGCTCAAACAGATGCCATATGCTGCCTGGTTAAAGAAACTCCAGCTCTACTCAGTGGCATACCGCCTGCTCAGAGGCGATCTGTGCCTGACGTATAAAGCCATGTCCAACCCGGAATTAATGGACATGCTGCACCTCAGAAAATCCAAATCCCATCGAGCTACGCTCGAGAGACTTGAACCTCAACACTGAAATAAATAGGACATGCTGGAGGGACAGATTCATAACCCAGAGGCTCCCTTCACTCTGGAATAAAATCCCAGTCCAGGTTAGGCAGAGTCCCACATTGACTCTCTTCAAGAGGAATCTTGATGAGTGGATGGGAGATTGTAGGTTTACCCCGGCTATCACTTCTGTGTCACTGTTAGACAGAGGCACAGTATACTAACCTCAAAAAATGGCATAGCAAAATTAATTTAAAATGGGTGGCGAAAGCCAAACACACTCTGGCTAGGCTTATAAATGCCCTAGGGCAGATAGCCTAGCATGAACCTATGAACCTATGAACCTATACATCTCACTAGTCTTGTATGCAAAGCCAAGGAAAGAATTATTATGG
This sequence comes from Protopterus annectens, assembly GCF_019279795.1. Taxonomy (NCBI): domain Eukaryota; kingdom Metazoa; phylum Chordata; order Ceratodontiformes; family Protopteridae; genus Protopterus; species Protopterus annectens. The sequence goes on along the minus strand of NC_056735.1, from coordinate 757,651,885 downwards.
AAATGATCAATAATAATATAGTAAACTTCCAGATACTGGACCCAACCCAGTTTAGTGCCTTCAAGGGCAGATCATGCATACTCAACCTGGAGGACTTCTTTGAGAAGGTCACCAAAGCAATGGATAAGAGCAAAATGGTTCACACTGCCTACCTTGATCTGGCCAAGGCATTCGACACAATACCCAACTCAGGCAATGTTGACAAACTCAAGAGGGTAGGTACAAACCCATATGTCACCCAGTTTCACAGACAGGACCCAGGAAGTTAAAATTGGGCAACCTACCTCTACAATGGGGCCAATCACAAGCAGAGTCCCTCGGGGATCAGTTCTTGGACCACTCCATTTTGGCATTTACTTCTCTGAAGTCAAGGTCAATGGTTTCTGGGTGACACAATCTGCAGATGATTGAATCCCACACTGACACAAATGTTCTCCAGAAAGGGCTGACACAAACAAACAACTGGTATCAGAGCCATGGACTTAAATTAAATGCCAAAAAATACATAATAGTTTATTTCGGGAAGTCCTCCACCCCTGATAACTATCATACTGACAACACACCCCTTAGAGTTGACCTAGTAGTCAGAGACTTGGGGACATATATAGACAGTAATCTAGTCTTTGACCATCATGTGTCTACAGCAGTGAGGAAATCATTCTATGCTGCGCAACTTATAAACAAAGGTATGGCATCTAGATCCAAGGAAGTCATTGTTCTACTATATTCAGCATAAATTAGATCTGTCATTGAATACAATGCCCCCTTTGGTATGTACGTAACCAGGCATATCCAACAAATGGAACATCCACAGATGTTTCTCACTAAAAAAATACAGGGCATAAGTAAAATGTCCTATGCAGACCACCTCAAAACCCTATCCCTATATTTTGTCTCCACAGGCTGTTGAGGGGAGATCTATGCCTGACATACAGGGCATTGCCAGACTCTTGATGGACCTCCTGCATATCAAGGAAATAAACAACATCACAATTAGCCATTCTAAAGACTTAAACCTTGCCTGTGATATAAATAGGACCTGCTGGAGAGACAGGTATGTATCCCAGAGACTACTCCATCTCTGGAACAGGCTCACCATCCATGTGAAGCAGAGTTCTTCTTTAACCCAAATTCAGATGTAACTTGGACAGTTGCACAGGGAACCGGAAATTCATACCTGTCTTGGTACCTATGTCTCTAATGGACACAGGCAACCTGTAAATGGTTCATCTCCCAGGCACCTGCTTGTAAATGTTTTATATCCCAAGCTCCTGCTTTGACTTATCGAGGGTACCAGAACTTGTCAAATATTTGAGATGCATGGCTAGGCTTAAAAAGATCCTTGCAGTCATTAGCCTAGTAAACACCTATGAACCTATGAACTTGTATTTTGATATGTATTACTGGATATAAAGCAATAAACTAAGTAGGGAGAGGTATTTTCATTTTAAAGATTCGTTTGGTAAGGAAAGGTATAACTTCTTTACAAGTATGAAACAAAGCAGAGTATGAGTAATATAGGATATTATTTGAGAATTTTCAGTTTAATTGGAGCAATGCATTTCAGTCATGCTTTCTTTGTCTGTCTCCCTCTCTAGCATTGACTACACAATGTTTATTTATGACACTATTCTAATAATTTCCATCTCTGTACACTGTACTAATGGAGTTCCACATGGCATGAAAGGAACAACAGTTGCATCCCGGTTATGGAACTTTTTTTTTTGCACTGGACTATGTTTCTGGTTCATGGTTATCTCCAGGACTGTGATGGTCTGAACTCACATCACAATGTACTTCTGGACACTTGAAGCACTCAGTTATCTTAGCATTAGAATTATCTTTGAATATTAACTCCAGATGCTAGTACCACTTCTAGCCTCTTTAATCTTTATATAATTTTGTTTAAGCCTGTTGGTTTATAGAAAGATTACAAGAATATGCATTATAGATTATTAGAGCTCTGAACCAACTCCCTACTGAAATGTCAACACTTGAAATGCTGAGTGCCGAAAAGCCAAAGAAAAAGAAAGACTGAATACACAGGAGAAGAGCCAACCTCGAAATTTGCTCTTTTACTAAAAAATTATTTTTGCAGGGGTGGAAGGGTAGGGCAAGTCCCTCCTGCACCCCCCCCCCCACCAAAATTTATATATACCATCTCTGAGATCACCATATCTCAGAGAAAAAATAATATTCAAAGAAACTGCATCTCGGACTTGGTACTGTATATACAAGTCTGATCTTTTGGTGATTCGTTTTCTGTATTTCAGGACTTTCTGTAGCAAGTCCCACCATTTCAAATAGTTACCTTCAGAACCACAAGATGGTTTCTAAATTTGCAGAGGTAATCTAGAAATAGACAAAGGCAGAAGAACAGACTGCTTAGCACAGTCTGGAGTTTTGCATAATTTCATCATATAGGATGGGCACAGTATAACATTTTCTCCACAATTAGAGAATGGGCAGTTTTACTGTTAATAAAGCACACTGCAGAATTAATACAGGGAACATAATATAACATTTAGATTGCTTCTGAAGATGCATGTTATAAACATTCCTTTTGAGTGTACAGCTTGTAGTGAACGCTTGAAGAGCAAAATGATTATGAAGCATGGGATGCAGTAAAACTTCAGTAGCATTATTAAGAGTATAATGACCACTGTCAGTACAATAGAAGTAGCATGCCTGATCAGATAACAGTTATTTACAAAGAGATATGGAACATTTCATCAGTGCCAGCACTATCCACTTAAATCTGCTGAAAATTGTTTCAGCGGTTTAAGAATCCATTTTACAGGCGTGTGCACCAGCTTAAGATGTGTCACAGGCAATTCTGATTAAGAAGCACCCATAGGTTCATAGGTTCATACTAGGCTATCTGCCCGAGGGCATTTACAAGCCTAGCCCATAGTTTTGTGGCTTACGCCACCCCTTTAGTATGGGGAAATATACCCATTATTTTGCTGTGCTTCTGTTGAGCAGTGACACTGAGGTAATCCCTGGGGTATATCTGCGATCTCCCATCCATTGGTCAAGATTTCTCTTGAACAAGGCCAGCGAGGTGCTCTGCCTCACATATACCGGGATTTTATTCCACAGCATAGGGAGTCTTTGGGTGATGAATCTATCCCTCCAGCACGTCCTATTAATAGCCGTGTCGAGGTTTAAGTCTCCCGCCCTTGTGACTCTGACAGATCTAGATTTTTTGAGGTGAAGCATATTCATCAAATCTGGGTTTGACATGGCCTTGTATGTTAGGCAAAGGTCACCTCTGAGCAGCGGTAGCGACTGAATAGAGCTGGAGTTCTTTCAGGCGGGCAGCCTAGGGCAGATGTTTGAGACCCTTTATCGGGTTGGTGGGCAACTTGGCTGGCCTGTCCAGCTGCTGCAAGTGCCGGGCCAGATACATTCCGAATGGGGCATTGTACTCAATCATTGGGCTGATGAGTGATGAGTATAGGAGACTATGACCTCCCTTGATCTAGATGAGAATCCCTTCATGATAAGGTGGGCAATGTAGAAGGTCTTCCTAACTACTTTAGCTACATGGGTATTGAATGACAGACTACTATCAACCTGGGTCCCCAGGTCCCTGATAACTTCTTCTGTGCTCAGTGGATTGCCACCTATTTGGTAGCTAGGGGTAACCTTGTTTTTCCGAAGGGTATGACTATGCATTTTTTGGCATTTAACTTTAGGCCATGGCTCTGGCACCAGTTATCCGTTTCTGTGAGACCCTTCTGAAGGATATCTGTGTCAGATGTGTTTTCTACTATGGCGCCCAGTTTGCAGTCATCTGCAAACTTTGTCAGCCATAACCCTCCTGTGTTTGCTTGTACTTCGGAAAAGTAGATGCCAAACAAGAGTGGGCCCAGGACTGAGCCCTGTGGTACACCACTTGTGACAGGCTTTGAGTCTGACATGGCGCCAGCAACTCTGACCCTGTGGGTTCTGTCACTCAGCCAGTTTGCAACCCATCTTGTGATGTATGGGTTAACATTTAAGCTGATGAGTTTTTTTTTAGTTGTCTACATAACTCTCCCACCACTGTACAAAGGGTATGGAAAGTTCACTAAAGTAAATATATGAAATGGTGATTTGTGTTTCTTAGATCCAACTTCTGCTTGGAGAGAGTTCTTAGAACACACAGACACACACACACACACACACACACACACACACACACACACACACACACACACACACACACACACGTGGGAACTCCTAACCCCCAGCCAAACCCTAATGATATATGTTAGCTACTGTCTCCCCTCTTCTTTTCCTAGTGACCACTAAGGCCAATGATCCATCCCATACAATCTAACACCAACCAATTATCTCAGCCCATTTACTGACCCACCATAATAGTGATTTATCTTTCCTAACCAGCTAACTAGCAAGGCCCTACACTGGCACACTGCACATCCTGTTAGCATTCATTACGCCCTCTCCTCATGTCAGTGGGTGGTCTTTTTCTGTCAGGTATATGTGATTCCTCTTTCTCCACTCCTGTCAATAGTTGGTATCACATACCTCTCCCTATCGTCTATGACCAAAGCTACTCCTATCTTGCCTGACAGCAGTTGATATCATTGGATCGCACCCCTCATTCCTTCTTATGATGAATGGAGTACCCTGCCAACCCCTCCTCCTATCCTATCATAGTTGAAGATTAATCCCCATAATCATACATTCACATCCTTCACTGTTTCTTTCCTTTCATTCTAAGCACCAAGATGACTAAGCATTTTTTCCACAACCAACCTTCATATCATAATTTTTCATTGTTACCTTTCTTTCTCTTAAATAGCCAGAAGTTGAAGGAACAACTACGGCACACATTTGTCTATGTGTTATAGTACACCATGCCAGACACCCAAATGCACCCACATGATGCAGTTAAGATGAATTCTGATCTCTCTAAAAAAAATTACAATTCAGTAACATAGTGTAGGGTGACAGGTTCAGCAAAATGTGCTGGTCAGCTCATGTTCCTTCACTCCTTACTGGACTCCAGCCATACTCTTACTGGTACATTCTCCTGCTGCTCACAACCAGGCCGTTGCAGAGTAACACCATTCTGACTTTAATGAATCTGCCCCATATCATTAACCAGGCATATCATGATATTTTTTATATTCTTGCATTCTGAGCTGAAAATGCTGCTTCATGTTTTGCATTTGAAATAGGAGCCATTAGCATGTAACCAGTCCACAAATATATTAATTTTAGGCTATTGTTTCTGTTGAGCTTGAATAGGCATGCATACAGTATGGGTGTCTTCCAGATACACCTGTCAACCTCTTAGCCTAAGAAATCTGGACAAAGGCTGACATAATGGGGGAACAAAGGCCCAAAAATAGGGAAGCATTTTAAATATTGCTCTTAAGAACTTAGAAAGTTGCTGGAACAGGATTTGTGTTAGCATGCATTTTCTGAACAATATGAAGTCTGAAACCCAGATGCATGTTATTATTTAATGACTTTAATCTTTAGCTCATCCCAGTGATTAGTCAAAAAACAGAATTTTTATGAGGAACAGATCAAAAATATGAGTCAAAAATCTGGACATTCTGCAGAAATCTGTACAGTTAAGAGGTATGCTTCCAGACCTTTAGCATATCCTAAATACATTGCAGTATTTAATAATGCTTTGATTCTGTACTTAGAAAATAATTGAAACACCTGAGGAAATGTACAGATTCTAAATAATGTCTTTCCTGCTGCAAGTTTACTTCTGTACAAATCTTTAAAATCCAAGCAACTGGCAGTGTGAAGACTGTTCTAAGCATTTTGTGTAAGTTATTAAAGTATCTAGTGAAAATTGCCATTATGCACTTGTCAGAAGGAAAGGTATTTCTTGGCATTTGCCTTTTGAGCAGGAATGGAGCAATCATGTCCTCATTATATTCCTTCACTGCCACAACATGTTCCTTTTCAAGTTTTATAATAGTGGAGGAACGTTGTCATGTATTTCTTAGATTTGTTTTCTGATCTGCCTGCTGCAGTAGGCAGTTCATAACTTCTAGTAATAACACAGCGATGTTTTCTGAAGTTATAATGACAGGTTATTTAGTGCAAGTAAAGAAAAACACTACAGTATATACTTGGATTTGTATGGCTGCATAATTTAAAATTATTTGCAATTCATTGCTAGTAACAACTTGAGGGCTAGAATAATAACATGCAAATTCCTTTATATTATGAGAACTGATAAAAAATTGGCTTGCAAAGCATAGCATTTATTCAGTTGCAGCAGAGAAAACACAATTAATTATGCATTTTTTATTTAAATATTTTATAGTTTTTTGAACATCCTTTCTAACCTGACAATCAAGATCATATTCTAATTTGACCCATCATGCCTTCGAACTCCAGCATCCTATGCTATTGGAAGAGAGAGAGGTAAGAACTATGGGATAGCAGCCATCTTGCTAGAGAGGTCAGAATTTTCATATGCTCCTAATGCCTTTTACTTTTGGTTTGGATGTGTGGTAGAAAACCCTCTGCACTGGACTCTATACAAGGTCATGCTTCCATGGACCCATAATTCATTCCATCTAGGATACATGAGCACTTTTTGATGGGCTTGTGCATCCCAGATTTGCAGTTACTTTCCACAAATTTAGCTCTAGTGGTAGGACTCTGCAAACACCCTTCTCCTAAGATGAATGAGTTGGTGTTGGCCTGTCACGCCTATCCCTCCTTGTCCAGCTCTATCAGCACCTCAGTCAAGTCAGAGTGTATGTTTTTATTACCATTTTACCACAACTAGAAACAAGTAAAACATAGAAAAATATAAATATCATACATCCTCCAACTCTTTTATTAAAGCTTCAGCCTATGACAGACAACACCCACCCCCCACCCATTGTAACAGTCAGTCAGTCAGCAAAAGCAAACAGATTCTCTTCACTAACTGCACAACTAGTCTGCAATTTCTTCCTTTCCTTGCCATATGTCTGGCTTTTAAGTTTGCTTTCATTACCCTGCTTTTCCACAGACATAAGCTGATAATAATCAAGTAATAGTTTCCTTTTTTTCTCTGCTTTAACTTTACTCATTGAAATATTACACAATGACCTTGTAATGCTAACATTTTCTTTGTCATTGGGAAAACTCTAACCTTCCTCATTCCCTTTCAGTTCTTGGCTCTGAGCATTTTTATAATTGATAGCAAAGTACATTATCACCCCTTTACTTGTCTTTTGGCTGTATCTCATCTTTATCTCCAACTATATTATACAGTATTTGCAAGCACATCTTAACTTGGCTGATAACCCCCTTGCATTCCAAACAAGTATGTCTACATTTCTAGCAGATATATTTTGCAATCCCTTCTTTGAGCAATCCCATGAGCATACTATAATATTTTTGTGGCTGTCTAATGTGCTGATTGTGGAATGACTTAGTCACCTTCAGTGTAGCAAAGATATCCCACACTTCTCTTCATTAATTACAACATATTATAGCAATAACCCATGCCTGGGTGTGGGTAATGCTGGATTTACCCATGGTTGGTGTGGTTTGGTCATGAGGGCGAAGCCCGAGTGGCCAAACAAAGACAACCGTGGTAAATCCAGCATTACCCACACCCAGGCGTGGGTTATTGCTATTATACAATGACATTATTTAAGAAAAAAAAATTACTTTTCTTAAATAATGGCATTGTATAATGCCTCCTTGCTGCCTTTCCGCAGCTGTCTGGTATTTTGTGGCAGTTCTGATGTACTGCGCATGCGTATGCTTACGCAGTACATCAGAGCTGTGTGCAAAAGCAATGGAGAAAGCAAGATCTCCGTTGCTTTTTACAAAGTGTCTCGCTATGTTAAACCCATTTAACATAGCGAGACACCTTTAAAAAAAGCAACGGAGATAGATCTCCGTTACTTTTTTAAAGCTGTCTTGCTATGTTAAACTCATTTAACATAGCGAGACAGTGTGTAAAAAGCAATGGAGATCTTGTGTTCTCCGTTGCTGTAAAAAAAGAGTTATACTAATGTAAAAAGTCCAGGCGACCGGACCTTTTTCCATTACTATAACTCTGATTTACAATGTGCACGCTGACCAATCAGCATGCACGTTTTGGAATATTAATGGGGCGTAATTGTATAATGGCAATTTCTTTTGGCTTTTGAGAAAATATAATAATAATAAAATATTTCCTGGAGTGCTCAATCACTCATATAAAGGAAATTGTTTTTGACACTCTAAGAAAAGCCAACATTTCTTTATAGTGAAGATAATGTGAAGGAAATTATGGAGAGGCTTCATCAAAATGGAAATAAGAAGAGGGTTATGGATGTTTTATACTTTGAAGGTTACTGATCATTACAATGAAAGGGATCATCTCCTATGTGTCCTAATTTTACATAAACGGCTTGGATACATTTATTTCCTAATTTTACATAGGGTGCAACTCCAGGGGGACACATTTTTTTAGGAAAATAGATGAAATCCTAATCTCTGTACTATATACACTTTTTGATTAACAATCACTACTTTAAAACCCTTTCAAACATACAGCTGGAAGAATGAATAAGCAACTAACTGACATTTATGTGTGTTTGCCTGCTGCACACCACAACTAATATAACTGACTCTCTGAGTTTGCCATAATTTAGGGTGCATTATATCTGTTATCAATGACATGCTCATTTGTCTTCTGGTTTGGACCAAAAGGGCTTCAATGTATCTGGTTGGAGTGAAGTGATCAGATAATACAGTGATATTATCATTACCTCCTCTAAGCTTACTTTTGACTCAGAACTGTCAACTAAGAAATAAATGTGTCTAATTCTTGTTGACTGTGTGTTACATGAATATGTGTGTATATCTCTATCAACCAAAGGAGACATTGTGTTCTGCCTAGTGAGCCAGTTGTTGCTGCAATCACAATGTAGCCTCACTTTTTTTTTTATTCCCACCCCTCCATATACCTAATACAGCAGTAGCTTTGCTTTGTGTGTCCCACATTCAGGCAATTCATTCCATCTGTTCACAACACTTTCAATGAAATGTTTCTTCATATCTAGATTAAATCTGCTGCCAAATGAGATTGTGTCCTCTTCTCTGTCCCTGTCCTTCATCTTCAAATCACTCCTCTCGGATATCCCATTAATCTTGTGTACCCATGTCATATTACCCTGTATTCAGTTAATATAGCCTTAGACTGTCCAAACATATATCAAAATGCCATTCACATAAGCCCCTTTAATACCTTGGTGCTTGCTTTGTACTGGTTTCACCAATTTTGTATTTCTTTCTGTGTAATGTCCCAAAATTGGAGACAGACCCTCCAGCTGTAGTCTCACCATGTCTTATGCAGTGTCAAGGTCAACTCTTTTTCTCTTGGTTCCTTTCTCCTTGCTATGCAGCCCAGCATCCTTGTGACTTTGGCTAGCACTCTTCTGACTTAGCATACCAAAACTGATTCCTGTTTGATCTCAAACGTTCAGCAAAGGTTCCAGAGACCATGACATCTTTTCACATTTCTATCTGGTAAGGCACCTAAGGCTTTATACATAAAAGATAAGAAGATCTTCTTCTCCTTCTATGCCACCTTAGGACGTAGGTCTCTTATTATCTGTCTCACCAGCCCTCCTTAGTGGACTTGGCTCTGCAGATATTCCTGACTCTGGTATGAAGGAATAATTCATATTATGGCTTATGCAGTGGACTTTCACATAAGTGAAAGTAATTTTGACTTTGCTGATACACTGGCTAAGGCAGCAGGTTTAAGACTGTGCTTGTTTTAGATGTCATAGCTTAAGATCTCCTCCTTTAAGAATGAGCTCAAACAGATCTTTCTGGATGCTGCTTTCTGAAGGCCTTCTAGTAAGATGTCCAGATGATGAATAAAAATAAACACTGAGGGTATGTTGTTACCTCCATGAGCTCTTTAATCAGAGTGAACCATCTGGAAAACATGTATACCACATGACATGCACATTCCTGTAACTATGTCATAAGCATTTATATATATATATATATATATATATATATATATATATATATATATATATATATATATATATACCCCATATTCTGTGTCCCCTTTCTATTTATAATATACAAATTATTTACACCCCATGAGGTAGCATAGGTGTAATACATTAGACTAATTATGTAAACTAACCATAACTCTCTATGCAGCATTTTATGGGTCATTTACATTAAATCAATACTTCTGAATACATTCAAAAAGATAATTCCAAATAAATGTAACCTTTCAGTCTTTAGTATCATTTTAAACTCTTAATCTATATCTGTCTGGTTTACTCAGTGGTCTTCTACACCTAGAAATTTAACCGGACTATTTGTACCAGACATTTGTGACAGTTTTTGCAATGCAACTGCTTTTTAAAGAGACATGACTTGAAGAGTCCAGTTAATAACTCTTGGGTATCACAGTTCTAACGCTCTATACTTTCTTGTGGCAGGACTGGTTATGACACTTCGGGTTACTCTGCTTCTTCTTGAACTTTTGTTTTGGTGTTTTTGCCCCCCACTGCCTGCTGATCATTAGCCCCTTCCTGGTGAGTCATCTCATACATTTTCTCTGTCACTGGGGCAAGAGTCAACCAGGAAGGACCATCATTTTGCCAGCCATTAGGGTGATTTCTTTCAATCCTTATGTGAAGTTAACTTTGTGGATTAATCATATTTCATTATTCTGCCAGTCATCTATGAGAAAGTTAAGCTTTCCAATCTGAATGGCAGTGTTTACCAGTAGTGGAGTAATAAACCATATGTAGTCATTTATCTGATAATTAATCAAATTTGGACTGTGACAAAAGCCATTCCCATCAATATCAACTATTCATATTTCACCAGATGTGGGGTGATATATGCTGATTAATGGCAGTGTAGTCAGTCCATACATGTACTGAAACTCCTCCTCCTTATGTATTCTGAATACATTATTTTCTTTATGACTGATTTCAGAAGGTAATTTATCATCTGAACCCATGATTCATGAATGGCCCCTCTTAATTTGTTATCCTCAACCAGATTCACTAGACAATCTCGACGTACTGAAATGTCGAATTTCAGCACGTTGAGCCTGAATAGTGGAAAGTGCAGTTACGCAAAACTGCACTATGTCGAATGCGGAAATGTCGAATCCGCTGTTGTGGTGTTGTGTTCATGAAGTGTAGTGTGGTTTGCACAAACGGGATCAGCCCGAAAAATAAGAAAAAAAGTTGGAAATAAGCTTTTAAACCAAAATCAGCATTCTGCCATAATAGCACGCATAAGACAACAATACCATGGAATAGTGGTTGCTAAGGGGGAAGGCTGGGTGTCAGTCTTGTAACCATGATTAGCAGTTAGTTTTATGCAAATGAGGGGATTGATACTGGATCACAGATTTCCCCTCAGTGTTAGCTTGCACCCACCATGTAGGTGCAGCAACACCATGGTGTAAGCATAAGAGGTAGATGACCTCATAAAGGGGAGTGTCATGCATGCTGTAAGCTTATTGGAGCTCTGTGGCCCATGTTTGCCCTTAGCTAAGCACAGTTAAGGAAGGGGGGTGTCTGAGGCTAGCTAGCAGTGTTTACATTGCCTAAATGGGTGTGGGTGCCATGCACTGGGTTTTAAACAAACAAAAAAAAAAACAACAGGAAATAGTGGGTCTGTTCACATCTGAGTACTGGGTATGGACGGTGTGCCTTGGGGCTTAAACAGGAAGGCAATGGGAAGGGAAAACAGCAGTAGGAAGGCAATCAAGGAGAACTAGCATAGCTGGCAGATGAAATGTATCAGAATCAGCCAATTACACAGGCAGCAGCCCAGCCCAGCACAGCACACTACTATAAACTATGCAAACATCTTTCAATCTGTTTTTTCCCATAAACTCTACACCACCAGTGTACACAGATGGGGAAATTTTACTTGACAAAACTAACAAAATGATAGGGGCTGCTGTCGCTCTCATACATCAATATGTGGAAGAGGCTGAGTGTGGTGAGGATAGGAATACTGATGACCAACCCACAGTGAGGAGAAGGAGAAGAGTGTACAGACCCAGGGTAACCTACCAGGGGCTACATGAGCTGGAGATAGTGGAGCTCTATAGGGTGGACAGGGACATCCTACAGCAAATTGTTAATCTGTGCCGGCCACGCCTCACACACAGAACCAACAGAGGGGAACTCATCTCAGTGGATACCAAGGTGTATGTAGGCTTAAGAATACTAGCCACAGGTACCTTCCAAAGGCCAACTGGGGATATCATGGGATCTCACAAGCATCAGCATCCAGGGTACTCCACCAGTTCCTGGATGTCTTGTCAGCACATGCTGGTGAGCACATATATTTCCTCAACACCCATGAGGCATTGACCAGCAATATGTGTCTCTTCCACCAAATAGCAGAATACCCTGAGGTAGTGAGTGCTATAGACTGCATGCACATACACATCAAAACCTCACCCGATGAGCGGGGTAGGGTCTACATAAACTGCAAGTGCTTCCTCTCCATCAACTGCCAGGTCTTGTGCGATGTCCATGGGAATTATCATGAATGTGTGTGCTGGCAGCCCTGGAAGCTATCACGACTCCCACATCTGGCATATGACACAGCTGTACCAGAGATTTGCCAGGAGGACATCACATATAGCCACCTAGTGGGGGATGCTGGTTACACACTGGAGCCATGGCTGATGGCACCCATCAGAAATGCACACAGACCCAAACAAGAACTCCATAATGAGGCACACGCACAAACCAGAAACATAATAGAGCATGTGTTTGGGATGCTCAAGTCACCGTTCCGGTGCCTGGGCATATCCAGTGGAACCTTGCAGTACTCTCCAACTACATGTACACAGATTTTCATTGTATGTGCCATGTTACACACTGTGATCCTGCGGAAACAGCTGCAGCAGGAACAGCATGAGGCAGGGCCACACAGCCCCCACCATTATTAAGGCCAGCACAGGCACAGAGTGACGTGGAGGAGGAACAACTTGAGTTTGCCCATGTAGGCAGAAGGAGGCATGCCTAGTATGCCCAGGCTTTGGCAAAGAGACAATGCATAGCACATACACTGACTCGGTAGGAACCCAGGGAATGACAGATACAAATACAGATATATATAAATATGTATATAAATATATATATGTATGTACATGTATATATATATATATATATATATATATATATATATATATATATATATATATATATATATATATATATATATATATATATATATATATATATCCTTGTTATGTGTAAACATGACTGTTGTATATACTTTCCCAGATGTATCACACCATATTTATATGATATGTGTATATTTAGATCTAACAACATACTGATTCAACACTGATTTCACTAACAGGTACTACACAATTGTAGAAGTGAAAGTAGTTGTTCACTACTATTCAGTATGTGTACTGACAGATATATTGGAAAAAACAACAACCATCTTCACAGCTGTGATGTCTTAGTGGTTAACTGCTGTGACTATAGTGTAGAGGGTCCTGGGTTCAAGACCTGTAAGGGCTGTTTATTTTATTGCTAGACAGAACAAGGTCTGTTGGATATAGAGTGGTTAGTGCAGTTTTGAGCAGCTTTAAGTGGGTTTGCACTGGTTTGCCCAATGGTAAATGCTGTTAATGTATGGTTAAATGAAAAGCCACTTACACTGTCTAGGCTACCAGTGTGCAAATCTGCTTAGCATTTCTATTTAAGCAATGCTTATACCTTAGCCCTGGTAACCAGTGAAAACATTCCAGTTTGATGAAATGGCATGGTAATGACATCTTTAATAAGTGTATTCAATTCCATGTACATAACATACCTCTATGTGCTGTCATTACAGTAGCAAGGGGTGTGAGTATACTGTATGGGACACCTGAGTATATATGGTTAGTACAACAATCTTTTCCTTTTGTATGTGTTTCATACATGGGTAGTATCTCAGGTTATATGCAGTCACACTTGCATGTATTGTATCATTACATTACTACTGTTAACAGTGCTTTCCCAAGTAAGAGTAGATTGCAGACTGTAGTACTGGAACCATCCACCCCTGCACACAAAGCTGGAGTACTGACTATCATGTTCTTAGTGTGTGAGCTGTGTGTTATTAAGTAATTGCTACTGGATATTGATCTGATATATGGATATTAACTGTAGACTACAATGTGTATAGGACATGTCATTGAGGGCTGCTGTCATGTAGTAATGGCATACCTATCAGTGTCAGACATCTATCTGTCAAAACATTAATCCTAATGCATAAACTGTTGGCTAGCTGATTTCTGTCCATCCTCTGTACAAATGTGCAGATGTCAGTTATTCACCTTGGCTGCTTACAGGCAATCTCTGCTTGACTTGCACTGACGCCCAGCTGTGCTCTGAATGCCACAGCTAGGAAACACCACCCTGTATGCACCACATGCCATGGATACCTCAACTAGACTACCACAGTCAACAGAACATGCTTGGGTACAGGTTTCCAACCCAGACACTGGCCATATTATGTAATATATGTTGCATACATGTCAATTGGAGCACCTCACTGGCCGTCTGCAAGAGACAACCAGATGATTGGATGTTGCATTTAACTGTCACCCTTAGGCTCACTCACTTGGCATCAGTTGGTAGATGGCCTGCTGACAAATGTCAGGTGGCATGATACCACTGTACCCACATCCCCTACTCTTCTCATCTCTCCATGGACAATATCCTGGTACACACCTAGAAACACCTGCACCTATGGACCCCAGTACTGACAAATGTGTCAGTGTGCATTGCTGAGAATAACAGTGTCTGTGTGTTTGTAAACTTGCAGTTGATAATACCCTGAGGACCTTCTCACACACTACACCTCCCATTGCCATAGTTAGAAATGGCTGCTGCTGTAATGGACATTACATGTACCTTGTTACACTCTTCACCCTATGGGCTACCTGGAGCTTGCAGTACCAGCACAACACTGTTGTACAAATGGGTAGATAGGCATGGGTTACCCTCTGAGTTCTGGCAAGTGTATGTATGTGTGCAATTGTATATATTTGTAGGATACAGCATTCTGAGGCCACATTCTCCAAATACAATACACCTGACCATACAGTATAGGGGATAGTGATGTTGCTAATATTAGGAGAGCCATGACAAACCATCACACTACTATCCCTGTGGCATGTGCAATAAATGCATATCCCTGTAGTAGCACTGATGAGATAGACAACGGGTTGTATTGCAGTCCTGATCAATGTGTGATTGTGGGTAAGTCAGATAATTATCATGGGTTTCAATGAGTAAAATATCCAGTGTGTGGTGTGGGTGCTGGGTATACTGTCTTTACGGCATGGTACCCCCAGTACATGTCCCAGGGTCCACTGTATGAGGACCACTGTCACCATCAACCATACAGGTAACTGAGTACACTATCCAGCCCAATGATGGCTGTGCTGTGTGCAAATTATCTGTAACAGAATGAACTCACTGACAAGGTAGTTAGCACTGATAAACCCAGGTATCTCAGATGTGTCTATGACTGTGTTTGTCAATGTGTATGTGACAGTATGTCATACTATGTATTGTTCATGAACACCCAGTACATCCCCCATTACCATACTGTACAAGGCCTGGTGATGTTCCTCACTTAACAAGAAACTCGAGACACACCTCATCCTAAAAGCTGTCTGGTGTGTGCAATTAAGGCCACACGTTAGTAGTAATAAGTACCTAGGTAGGGGTTCTACTCTCCGTGTTGGCAAGTAAGTGTGTGTGTATGTGAAGGGATCTACTTCAGTTTGCAGAAAATACATGTCCCAGGAGGTCATCTGTCCAAGAACTGACTGGCAAATGCTAACATTTCAAAGGAATCATCTTTTGGAAATTCATTCCATCAAAACTAATAGTAGATGTGTAAATGCCATCTTCCCCACTGATACTGGAGTTGGTATATATAGTTGTTTGTCGATGTTGTGGACAAAGCCACCCTCATTGGGGTTATTGTTGTGTGTATCCCCCCCCCCCACTTAGTCTACTGTAATACTGTACAGTTTATTTAAACAGGTTAAGTAGTTGTCACTCACACTATGTGCAGCTCTACACCACCCCACACCCATCAAAGTGGAGGGCTGTGCACACCTATGTTTACCAACTCCAGGACTGCACTACATTGGGGAAGGGGACATATACCCTGCCAGTACCATCATCAATGACATTAAAGTAGCAGACTGATTATTTACTGTTGTGATGTTTTGCATTTTTTGTCTTAGTGGAATTACATAGGCTAAAATGAGTTCACTGCAAAATTAAGTACATCCATGTTCACAGTATTCTCTGTGTATTGCATCAACACCAAAGCCTCTGTGTGTGTGTGTTATACACAAACATGTGGTGTGCGCCACCCAATACAATTACCATTGTCCACTGTAGAAGGGCTGCTGACATCAGCCACCATGCACTCACCTGTATACACCCCTCAGACCTATCAGCCATGTGGCACATGCAGTAACTGTTATAAAGACCTGTTACTTGTGTTCATCTGTACCCAGGATATGACACAGTCAATGTGTCACCACAGTGCCATACCCCTTGTAGGAAACAACAGCAGATCAACATCCTGCTGACACATAGACACCTACAACACAAACTGAATACATTATGGAGACCACTATCAGTCAGTGTTAATAACAGCTATAATGCATCATGGCTGGACAGCTACACATCCTGACATGTAAGCATTAAATGTTCCTGCTGAAAACATGTTACACAGCATTACATTGCTACACCTTTGTACATTCACTCTGTGCATCAGAACCATATTAGCCTATCCTGCATCAATGGCATGTATGACAGGGATGTGGCACAGGTATCATATGCACAGGGTTTGTTGTGGGTTTGCCAAAGATCTAGGCTGAGCCATTTGGTTGACATCATGTGTGTGTGTTAGGGGGTTTCATTTTTAATTGGGCTATGCAGATGTAGTGTGTGTGTAGGTATGGAGGTGCCCTAGCTGTGTTGGTGATGTGTATGTGTGTGTGTATGTATGCACACAGTTCGGCCATGTGGCTGCACTATACAGGGGATTGTTGGACAGCTGCAGACCATACATGACAGGGTGTGCAGTTCACCGTCTCCAGCCATGGACACAAGAACTGTGCCTGCCAGGGGTTCCACGAGCACTACCGGGTACAATGCCAGATATGGTACTCTCCCCTGATGATGACAAATGTCCGCTGGATCTGGGTCCTTGTTGGGACCAGCCAGGGCCATGTGTATGTGGCCTGATGTGTTGTGGTGTGGACAGCACCCCCCTGCAATGCTGGTGCTGGTACTGCCACTACAGGAGCGGCTGAGACTTATTGCACATCCACATAGACCTCCACCTGTTGGTGTTGCTGACCTACATCCACATGGCTGTCACCCTACTCCCACCATATGCTCTAACACAGACATTGCACGGTCGAGGATTCCCACCATCTCACCCAACCATCTATCCAGGACCTCTGCAAAATAATGGTGGGCACCTGCAAGATCACGGATATTGTCAATAACAGCAGAATGAGTAGTCCTCTGGAGCCTCAGACTTTGTCTGGTATAACATTCTATACATGCCTGTGCCTCCATGATGGCCCAAAACATGTGTCTGGTGGCATCTGCTGTGGCACTTCTGCCAGGGGCATGATGGCAAGCAGCCCTCCTTCGAGCACCCCTGTACATCTACCTGTGTGGTACCTTGCCGGTCATCTGGGTATGGCTGCTGTGTACAGACACACTTGCCATAGTCACCACACTGTCCTGTCCCATGCCACCACCTGCCAACTGTCCCTCATCTATGGCCACTGGTGATGGGGTATGTATAGGCAATGTGAGTGTGGGGGGTGGGGTGGATAACAGTGGGATGTCAACTGATGGCACAGCTTCAGCCCCTGACAACCCCACCTGTGCCTCACCATACCTGTCATCATTGTCAGAGTCTGCATGGACACTAACATCAGTTTGCCTGTAGAAGGGACCCTGACCCACCTAGCCACCTTTGGGGGGAAAACAAAAAATGTACTTTAAGCCCTGTACGTCATTGCTTACCTCTACACACACACACACACACACACACACACACACACACACACACACACACACACACACACACACACACACTTACAGGTGAGGTGGCACAAAGATATTACACAGACCTCTCACTACCCAACTGTCAACATGCATGACATATGGCACTCAACAGCATGCACTGCAGCTATACTCAACCCTGTTACCAACATTATACATCTCTGTGATGCATGAGTTGTGTTAGTAGGTGGTTCCCCTTCCCCTGGAACACACTGCACTCATGTGCACAGTATTGCTGTGCACCTCTTCAGCACCCTGGCATATACTATGCACCATACCTCATAAGTGTACACACCATTGCTGAATGTGTATATGTGGGATTTAGGTTACTGGCTAAGGCTCTTGCCACCCCTATAGTGCCTTTTTTAGGCAAAGTTCAAAGAACAAAACCACCACCGTAACAGGTACAAGCATGCAAAATCTGAAGGTAATACTACTCAATGCTAGAAGTCTAAACCTCAAAATGCACTCTCTCGAGGCACTCCTAAAAATGGAGAACATCGATATCTGTGCAGTAACTGAGACCTGGTTCAAGGCTCCAGAGAGCACCCCTGCAATACCAGGCTACAACTCTTACCACACTTTTCGGCCACCAAAGCAGGACCGAAACACTAAAGGTGGAGGAGTGTCAATATTCTCCAAGGATATTCACACCACCAGGCTAGTTGCCCAACACAATGAGTCTGAACTTCTCCAGGTGCAACTAACACTAGGTAAGACTGCAATCCAAATTGTAGCTTGCTACAGATCCCCCACCATACCCCAAGATTCTCATCACACCTTTCTAAACATACTGGAAAATATTAAGATAGAACCAAACACCCTAATACTGGGTGATTTTAACTACCCTGCCATTAACTGGGAAAGCTACTCATGTACCAACACCTTTGCCCAACGGTTCTTGGAATTCATAAATTCCAATGCCCTGGATCAACTAATCCACAGTCCCATCAGGGGCTCCAATATCCTAGACCTGGTCATTACTAACATGGGAAATCGATGCTCCACACCTATGGTCACCTCCTCGTTAGTCACGTCTGACCATAAGCTAATCACCCTTAACATCCACATCCCACCCCCACCCCCCAGTAAGGAAACCTCCATAAAAAAACTTCTCCAAAGCCAACTTCATGCTACTCAAGTCAGAAGTGACAAACTTCATGACACCCATGCAGATGGGAGCTGAAAGTTCAACTGCTGAATCCTACACTAAGGCACTGTACGAGCACATCCATTCATGCATAAATCGTGCCATCCCAAATAGAACCAAGATGCTCTAATCCAAAAAAAGAAGCCAATCTGGTGGTCCCCTGCCATAAACAAACTTTACAACAAAAGGAAGAAACTGTTGCAGAAAAGAGGAACATCCCAGGATGCAAAAAACTTCCTTACCAGCCTCAGTAAGAAACTGAGATCCCTCATAAAATCCTCCAAAGCTAGTTACGAAAATAAAATTGCCAAAGATTCCAAAGACAACAACAAGGCATTCTATAACTATGTCAAGAATCTAAATGGCAATGCTCAGATCTGCTCTGAGCTAAAACAAAATGGCATTAAATATACTGATCCCAAGGATATTGCCAATATCCTGGCAGATCGATTCAGTGCCAACTTCACCCCCCCTCTCACCCCCTAAATGGCCCATCTCAATACTGGAAGATTGCCAAATTCCGGTAATAACGGCCACACAGGTAAAAAACGCACTCTCCAAAGCTAAGAATACAGTATCCATGGGACCAGATGACATCCCGGGATGTGTACTACATGAACTACAATATGAACTGGCACCTCACCTAAGTGTCATGTTTAATCATAGCCTCACCTCAGGTTTCATGCCCACTGAGTGGTGCCCAGCTACAGTTATCCCGCTCCACAAGGGAGGATCCACCTTGGATCCCGGAAACTACCATCCCATCAGTCTGACAAGCCTTATCTGCAAGGCCATGGAGCGTATTATCATGGAACTTATAAACAAAGACATTGGCAACCTTCAAACACTGGACCCCACCCAGTTTGGGTTCGTGAAGGGCCGATCTTGTCTCCTGAACTTGATTGACTTCTTCGAATCAGTCTCCAGAGCCATGGACAAAGGTAAGGTGGTCCACACAGCCTATCTAGACCTTGCCAAGGCCTTTGACACCATCCCTCACTCTGGAATCATAGATAAACTTACTAAGCTGGGCATTAATCCCTACGTCACCCAATGGGTTGCTAACTGGCTTACTGATAGAACCCACACTGTAAAAGTAGCCGACTCCAAATCCAGCTCCAGACAAGTGACAAGTGGAGTACCTCAGGGTTCAGTCCTGGGACCGCTCTTGTTTGGCATCTACTTCTCTGAAGTACAGGCCAACACTAAGGGACTCTGGATAACAA
This sequence comes from Protopterus annectens, assembly GCF_019279795.1. Taxonomy (NCBI): domain Eukaryota; kingdom Metazoa; phylum Chordata; order Ceratodontiformes; family Protopteridae; genus Protopterus; species Protopterus annectens. The sequence goes on along the minus strand of NC_056735.1, from coordinate 757,631,408 downwards.
AGTTTGCAGATGACTGCAAACTGGGAGCCATTATTGAATCCCCAAATGATGTGGATACTCTACAAAAGGGCCTTACAGAAACAGATGCTTGGTGCCAGAGCCATGGGCTCAAGCTCAATGCCAAGAAATGTATAGTTATCCCCTTTGGGAAAAAACATGTATCCGTGAATTACCATATAGGTGGCAGTACACTAAACACCGAAAGTTTGATAAGAGACTTAGGGACACAGGTGGACTGTGGTCTCACCTTCGATAACCACATTGCCACAACAGTCAGGAAATTCTTCTATGTGGCACACCTCATCACTAAGGGCTTTTCATCCAGAAAAAAGGAGGTCATTGTCCCACTGTACTCATCCCTCATTAGACCCATTATAGAATACAATGCCCCGTTTGGTATGTACCTCTCAAGACATCTGCAACAACTGGAAAGGCCACAGAAATACCTCACTAAAAGAATCACAGGCCTAAAGCAGATGCCCTACGCTGACCACCACCTTAAAAAACTCCAGCTGTACTCTGTCGCATATCGTCTACTCAGAGGCGATTTTTGCTTAACATACAAGGCCATGTCAAACCCAGAGCTGTTGGACATGCTACACTTAAAGAAATCCCAATCCCTCAGAGCCACACACTCCAGGGATCTAAACCTTGTCATCACAATAAACAAAACATGCTGGAGGGATAGGTTCCTGACCCAGAGACTCCCCAGACTCTGGAATAGATTGCCCATACATGTCAAGCAGTGTGCCTCTTTGGTCCTCTTCAAAAGGAACCTTGACGATTGGATGGGAGAAAGGAAATTCACCCCGGGGATCACGTCAGTCGCCCTGCTAGACAGGGGTCCAGGGAAGTAAATAGTGTGGGAAGAAATAGCCAGGGAATTGTTATGGCTAGGCTTGTATAGGCCCTAGGGCTGATAGCCTAGTACCAACCTATGAACCTATGTGGCAGTTATGTTTGCTCTGTTGCTCACAGCCCCTATGTGTTTATCTGACACATACCTGAGTTGATATGAGGACAGATGTCAATAGTGAATGCCTGGAGTCTGATTTGCAGATCTCATCATCAGCAGTGCATGTATAAGCAATAAAATCCAATTACACTGACAACCTTCAAAGCTTACTGTGGCTATGAGGAGTGTACGCACCCTTATTGACATGCCACCCTCTCCCTGATATGCCATGAAGCCACAATACTGCATATGTTAACATTACACACACCGGATATGTGACATATGACCTGTGCAATCAAATGCAGTATCAAACAAATGTGTTAGTCGTGCAGATGCTGATTGAGATGCATACAATATGTGGATTGCACAAGTGTGCACACCCTTAACATGATGGTTTGTTACAGCACCTGTTAAGTGATCTACAACAGTCACTATTTCTGGAAGGGGTATACTAGCATGGCCGATCTTCACTTGCCATTATTTGGTCACTCTGCCTTACAAATGTCCCCCAACTCTGCCAGATTGCAAGGTCAGCTCATGTGCACAGCCCTTGGAGGTCACACAGTGCCTTTACTATTGCTGTGGAGTCAGGGTTATGTCTGGCACAATGCATGACCTTGACTGTGTTCAGATACAGCCATTCTTAGTGAGCTTTGGATGTATGCTTCAGTTCATGTTGTGTTTCAGGATGACACCCCTCCCCATCCTCAGCCTTTTTGCAGATGCTTGACAACTATGGGCCACACATGAGTGTCATTTTGCAGTGTCCCAAATTCAGAACACCATGTCTACTGGCCTAGTTCCTGCTAATGAACAGCAAACCTAAAGGATACACTGGCACCAGCAAGGTACAGATGGGGATGGTAGGCCTGAGGTGGGGTGAGGTGTTGTTTGTGCAGTACATGTATCTTTATTAATACTGTCTGTAGGTTTCAGCCTTGGTCTCGGTACACCATTACACATTGCGACACATGCCTTTGGGAGACTTGATGTTATGCATATGCTACCTGTAGAGAGACCTGGATGATGTCTCCTGTGGAACACCTCTTCCATCTGATTACCTTAACCCTTAGGCCACACATATGCAGAGTCCAGGTAATTGTTGACACAGGTACTGCACAGGCAGTACTTGCTAGACATTCCTGCAAGTCCCTCAGTGTTTATGCATGTTTCTGGGCAGCCTCCATGACCAGTTTGCAGCATGTGTTGTCATCTGTCTTGGATGGGCATCTGTTTATTTTCTAGATTAATGGTGTCCCATACTTCAGTGTCACATACATGCTTGTCTGCGCTGTTTGCCATGGTATATGCAATGGTGAGGTAAGGCTACGTTTCCCACTTCTGAGTGCTGCGTTTTGGATATGGGATCCATTCCGTGATTTGTAAGATGTGTGCAAGCCACAGCTGCCTCTGTTGCAGGTGAGTGGGCAAATATCATGGACATATTTCTCAGACAGCAAACCATTACTTGGTGTGACATTGAGGACCCATACATGATGGAAGGTGCATACTCAAGAAGAGTGAATGCTGCAGCACCTCAAAAGCTGCTTCCACAATATGTTATTTGCAGTGTGTGCACACATATGCTTCCAGTGTTTGTTAAGGTATGTATTCCCCATATTTGTTGTCCTAACATAGGATTCCATATTACACATTTATTGCTCATGTTAGGATCACATTACAGGTTGTAAATGTTGCGGAATGTGGTATTGTGATATGATGTCGTGCAGATCTGTAACAGTTGCCATTGCAATAGTGGTATATACGCGGTTGTAGCCACTTTATAAGGGTAATGTTTCAGACATGTCCCTACTGTATGCCATTTTTCCCACCAGTATCTTCATCTCTGTCCATACATCTTGCACTGATAGGTTGTTAGTTATACTGCAGGACTCCTACATACCCTTCATATATGCCACCATGGTGACCACTGTGATGCAGTACAGTTAACAGCAACAATAAGTGAACATGTACAGCATGCATTATGGGTAGGTGTGTTAAATGTGTGCATGGCAAATGCCATGGCCATAACATGGCCGGTGTATTGGCAAACCTGAACAAAAAACCTCCAAACTCACCAGCTACAGGCTGCTGCCCCAGAGGTATATCAGAGGGACCTACATAGTTGTGTGAGAGATGTGATATCAGTAGCCACACCTGTGGCATTGGTACCGGGTGAGAGCAGCATTTCAGTACATCAACAGTACAAACCCACAATACTACAGATTATGTACATCTGTTCATTACTACACTGCAGAAACAGACTATGTTATCTGACATATGCACAACGATACTTTACAGATGAAGAGGGATAAGCAACAGTGTTCTACTAATGTGCGCTGGGGCCTTACCTGCATGTTCCTTATTCATTGTGGGG
>NC_056735.1:757518076-757620576 GCF_019279795.1 Protopterus annectens | reverse complement strand
AGTGGTTGACAAAACAGTACTATTCTGATATCAGATGTTACTGAATTCTACATGTCAGCCATACAACACCAGAGTAAACACTACCAGTCCAGGATTTCAATCTTTATTGGCAGGCACAGTTTTCTTATCTGACAGACCTGTGGAGGGAATGTTTGTTAACACTGCCTGATTGTTTCCACACATATTCCCATATTCCGAGTTAATATTATGCACATACCTCTCAGTCTCTTAATGCACACACTTTGGTCAAAGCTTGATAACATGGGGGTAGAAATAGGGACATATTTTAAATATTGCTCTCATATACTTGGAGAGTTGCTAGAGTGACAGGTTTGTTTTCATATACATTTTCTGAAGGTTTTGAGGTCTGAAAATCAGATGTATGTCATTATATGCTGACTAAAATTCTGAGATCATCCCACTGATTTGCCAGGGGGAAAGGATAACAGGCAGAAAATATGGGCCAATTATCTAGACATTCCGAACAAATGTGTACAGTTGAGAGGTATGATTATGTATACAGCTTACTACCACTCCCAGGATTCGAACCATGGCTGTGTCTGTTAAAAATACAATAATTTAAGTTTCAGCAGAGTGTGCTGTTTGGATATTACTGTCTATCTCTTTAGTGTTTTTTTGTCTACGTCTCTCTCGGTTGTACAATATGACCTTCTAATTACAACAGTCTTATACAGACATTCCTAGACATTTTTATTATGTAGCACAGTGTTGGTAACAGTGGTTAATACAACATTACTATTCAGAGAATGAAACACTAAAAATGCCATACAATACCAGAGTAAACACAACCAGTCCAGGATTTAGAGCTTTATTGCCAGGCAGTTACAGTTTTATTTAAATATGACCTATATGGGACTATTACTGTCATATTGTCCTGTTTATTCAGTACAACCTATACACAAAACAGTTTTTATACTGGTAGGTTACTTTCTACTACTTTTATATTTATTTGGTAAGGGTGATGTGCAGAGCTGTAGTAACTACAGAGGGATTAAATTGATCAGTCACAGCATGAAGTTATGGGAAAGAGTAGTGGAAACAAGGTTAAGAAGGGACGTGATGATTAGTAATCAGCAGTATGGTTTCATGCCAGGAAAGAGCACTACAGATCCGATCTTTGCTCTGAGAGTGTTGATGGAGAAGTACAAAGAATGTTGGAAGGAGTTGCATTGTGTTTTGTAGACTTAGAAAAAGCATATGACAGGGTGCCTAGAGAGGAGTTGTGGTATTGTATGAGGAAGTCAGGAGTGTCAGAAAAGTATGTAAGAGTGGTACAGGATATGTATGAGGGTAGTGTGACAGTGGTGAGGTCTGCGGTGGGAGTGACGGATGCATTTAAGGTGGAGGTGGGGTTACATCAAGGATCAGCTCTGAGCCCTTTCTTATTTGCAATGATGATGGACAGGTTGACAGACGAGATCAGACAGGAGTCCCCGTGGACTATGATGTTTGCAGATGACATTGTGATCTGTAGTGAGAGTAGGAAACAGGTGGAGGAGACCCTGGAGAGATGGAGATATGCTCTAGAGAGAAGAGGAATGAAGGTCAGCAGGACTAAGACAGAATATATGTGTGTGAATGAGAGGGAGGATAGAGGAATGGTGAGAATGCAAGGAGTAGAGGTGGCGAAGGTGGATGAGTTTAAATACTTGGGGTCAATAGTTCAGAGTAACGGTGAGTGTGGAAGAGAGGTGAAGAAGTGAGTACAGGCAGGATGGAGTGGGTGGAGAAGAGTGTCAGGAGTGATTTGTGACAGACGAGTACCTGTAAGAGTGAAAGGGAAGGTCTACAAGAGGGTAGTGAGATCAGCTATGTTATATGGGTTGGAGACAGTGGCATTGACAAAAAGGCAGGAGTCTGAGCTGGATGTGACAGAATTAAAGATGTTAAGATTTGCACTGGGTGTGACAAGGTTGGACAGGATTAGGAATAAGTATATTAGAGGGTCAGCCCAGGTTGGAAGGTTTGGAGACAAAGCCAGAGAGGCACGATTACGTTGGTTTGGACATGTGCTGAGGAGGGATGCTGAGTATATTGGGAAAAAGATGCTACGGATGAAGTTACCAGGTAACAGAAAAAGAGGAAGGCCTAAGATAAGGTTTATGGATGTGGTGAGAGAGGACATGCAGGTGGTTGGTGTGACAGAGCAAGATGCAGAGGACACGAAGAAATGAAAACAGGTGATCTGCTGTGGCGACCCCTGACGGGAACAGCCGAAAGATGATGATGATGATGATGATGACTACTACAAGCAGGATTGTTACTCACCAGCCTCACGATGCAGCCTTTGCAGCCTACTCGCATGGGCTTCTTGATTCACAGCCCACTCAGCTGCAGCTGTAAGGGAAATAGAAAAATATTTAGCCATACCTATCCATCACATATACATGCTGGACATTATTAAACAGTTACTGGTATGAGTACTTACACACTGCTGGGACATCACCCCTCTGCCTTGATTCTTGGACCCACTGGTCCAAGAGCTCCCTCTTCCTCAGTTTCAAGTTGACATAGTGGTGCCTGACCTGCTCACTAGTCCGAGGGATACCAGTGGCACTGGTGAGATCAAGGGCAAGATGGTCTCAGGCTTCCACTTTATATTGGGAGCCTTGGTACTGGCCCTACAGCAATCTCTCATCATGGTTTTTTACCAGGAGTCCTACCATGACCTTGGACTCCTGTATGCCCCAGGGCTGCACATGGAAGCACGTTCCCTCTCTGACGCCAACCATTCTGCCTACAGTGGGAAGCTGCAACCAGTTATGAGCTGTATTCTCACCTGTGGGTGTTTAAATATGGCCAGTTTCCTGCCCTTTGCCATGATTGGACAGTTTTGAATATGCTTAGCTAAGGTTAGCATTGTTGAAAGGGGCAGGTTCAGCACTGCTTACCAATGAGCAAATCCATTTAGCTGGGCTACTCACTGTTTAGCAGTCATACTTACACAGTGCTTACACCTGGCCAGCAGAGCTGTGCAATGCTTAGCATTGCTTATTTTTCATTTTATAGACTATCTGCTGTATGGCATTTTCATCATTTATTACATATTATATATTTGTTTACTGTTCCTGACATCCCCCAATGTGCTTTCATTAAATGTATTAATGTGTGACTATACTGTATGGGGCACTTGTGTTTATATGGGGATTTCACAAATTTATTAAACTGACAACTCACATCTGGATGTAATGCAGTACTTCGGTTAACAAATATATGTTATTTAGTAGGTAATACTACAAAAAATGTTTATGTACTGCTTTCACATGTAAAATGTGAATTGGTTACAGTGGGGGATCAAACCAGGAATGGCTGCTTGTATAGCGTACACTCTAACCACTACACTATTGCAATATTGTTTATTTTGGATTTCTCTTGCTATTTAACTTCTTGTGCTGTTTAAGCTGGACTAAGCATAGCTAAGCAACGGGTACACCCATGCAGCTAAGCTTAAACTTTATTGCATTTATAAAAAAAAAAGTTTTGTTGTGTTATTTTATCTATTCCCTTCAGAATATCCCTGCTAATGCTAAACCTGTAATTTTATCAGCTTTCTGCTTTGTGGGGCATTTGTCCCTTTTGGCTTTGTTCACATTACTTGCTCTGACGGGTTGGGAGGTGTGTGCTATGTGCTTATGCCGCTTGTGTTATCCTAATAATGTCTGGCTTGGTTAGGGATGATTGTCCCTTTTGCCTTTGACCACTTTTGTTTTCCTGATGGGTTGGGGGTGTTATGAGCATTCTCGCTCATTTTTAATTGCCGTAAGGCAATTCTGGAGTGCAGGGGCATATGTACTGTGAGAGACACACCCCCTGCACCTGTACACAGCTCTGTGTCTGTTTAATAGCACAGGCAGCGTGCCTTCATGAATATGCAAGGCGCACTGCCGTGCTGTATGGGAACGGTCCCTGCCGTGCAGGAAAAACTTATTCCTGCACGGCTGCTTGCTTAATCCCAGGGTATATATCTGCTTTGTGCAGTTTCTAAAATATAAAAAACTGTCTGGAAAGATTTAGAAAAAAATGTATAATCCTAGACTTTTTAATATATGTATAATTGTATTGCAAAAGAACAAGTTAAAACACAACAAACGATAGATTGCAAAATTCTCAAATAATAATAATGGTAATAATAAATATAACATTCAACACTTAATAACCAAAACAACTCCCCATAATATTATTCATTCAGTCATTAACTGAAAATTTGTAGAGGAATATACACCAGTAAATAAATGCACACAATAAGGAAGTAGAGAACAAGAAATAATTCCCTAGCACTTCAGCAAATGCCTTCACAGGGCGACAAAATCTTTAATGTGTTACAACCACCATATTTATATAATTTCAACAAATTACTAATTAAACTAATTTAAATTAATTAATTAATAAACTGACACATTAAATGCAAGCAACCTTAAAAGAAAAAAATTCATAGGTAAAACTATGTTTCAACACAATAAACTAGACCAATCTACTTAATTATTTAAACCTACAGGAGATTTATTTATTTTATTTATTTATTTTACATTTGTTGACCGGGATAGTCCGACTGGATGCATGTCCATTTTCAGCGGAGGCCCGGGGAGAAAAGCTCCAAGGGTAAGCAGATACAGCATTACATAATAACAGCATTACATATTACAAACAGACTATTTACAGAGATTACATAAGTAAGCAAGTTAAACAAGTTCCACAGGTTACAGTTAATCCTGAGCTCAAGTCAGGATTAAATTAAATTACACAGTAAACTGGTTAGCAGAATTTTATACATTCTAGAGAGAGTTAACCAGGCTTGATACATTGACATAGCCAGTTAAGTGACAAATGTTGTTTGAGTCTAGTTTTAAATTGACCTATGGTGGAAAGTAAAGTAATATCAGCTGGAAGAGAGTTCCAGGATCTACTTACAGAGTTTGCAAAGAGAGAATCACCGGCTGTGTTATTAATTTTGCTGGTCTGAATTAGTAGTTTGTTAGAGGATCGAAGTGGTCTAGGATTTTTATGGGGGTGATAATATTTTTAAGTGCAGGAGTATTGTCTGGATTATAGAGGATTTTATAGGCCATAATCAGTTGGTTGTACTGGATTAGGCTGGGTAGTTCAAGCCACCCAAGCTGATTTAGATTGATGCAATGATGTGTCCTAAAAGGCAGCCCAGTGGCAAACCTGGCAATGTGGTTGTAGCAAATTGAGAGTTTGTTAAGGATAGTCTTGTTTAAATTCGAGAGTAGAGGGGATGCATACAGAAGGGTTGAAAGAAGGTGAGAGCAAGCTATGGCAATTTTAGCTGGAGGGGTTAGGAAGGCTTTTATTCTGTAAAGTGACCCTAGTTTTGTATTGATGGTTTTGATAGTTTGGTTAACATGTAGGTCAAATTTTAGATTATTGTCTATGATGACACCTAATAGTTTTGTAGAGGGGTCAGGGGAGATTATTGTGCCATCATTTGATTTTATGGTAAAGGTGAAAGTGGTAGACCTATGTGTTGGTGAAAATAACAGCATTTTAGTTTTTTTGGGATTTAGGATCAGACGATGTTCAGAAAGCCAGTTTTCTATCGTACTAAAGGTGGTCTGGGTAGCTGACCATAACTCTACTGGAGATGTGGCTGAGCAAATCAGAGTAGAGTCATCAGCATATTGGATACAGCTGACTTTTGGGATGACAATATAAAGGTCGTTAATGAAGATGGAGAACAGCAAGGGCCCTAGTATAGAGCCTTGTGGTACTCCAAAGGTGTTAGGTAGAAGGTTAGAGAGTTTGTACTACCAGAGGACAGCCTGCTGTCGACCATTCAGGTAGGATTGAAACCATGAATGGTTCTAGTATCTAGACAGAATGTTTGCAGGGTGTGGATTAAAAGTTGGTGATCAACCATATCGAATGCCTTGGAACGATCCAAGAAGAGGGCTGAGGATATATAATTATTGTTGCAATTATGGTTTATGGTGTTGGTAAAGGCTAGGAGGGCTGAAGTAGTGCTGTGATGAGGGCGGAAGCCATGCTGAGTGTCTGCCATAAGTTGATTCCGGATTAGGTGGTGCATGAGTTGTCTATGAATACATTTTTCCATAATCTTTGAAAGTGGAGAGAGTATAGCTATTGGCCTATAACTGGAGAATTCAGTAGAGCTGCCTCCTTTGTGAAGTGGGATTGCATAGGATATTTTCCAGATGGTGGGAATTTTAGCTTCTACTATGGTTCGATTGATTAGTATTGTAACAGGGTAAGCAATAGCATCAGCTGATTTTTGTAGGTACTCGGCAGGGAGTTGATCAGCAGAAAGTGTAGTTGGTTTTAATTTTTTGATCAAGGTACAGATAAGTGAAGTGGCAACTGGTTGGAAGCTGAACGCGAGTAGGTTTCTAGGGGTGCTACTTTCAGGACAAGGGGAGCTAGGAGGTAGTTGGCTAGCTAGGGCTTGAATTATCTCAGTAAAGAATCAGTTAAAACTGCCAGAAACATCTTCAGGGGTTTTATCAATAGTAGCAGCAGGGATTGGGGTTGAAGTTTGTCCAGGATGTAGTAGATTATTTCAACCTGCCCAAAACTTCTGAGGGTTATTTTGATTTACTGTCTGTAAATTACAGTAGTATTGTTTTTTGAATTATAAAATTAATTTTTTGGTTTCGTTCCTGGATTTCCTGTATTTAATGTGATCTTGAGGGTCTTTAGAAGAACGCCATAAAGCCCGTGCTTTGTTTCTAAGGGTAATTTTGAGTTTAGACTCTTTAGAAAGCCATGGCGCAGTTTTTGCCTTGGTTCTCTTTGAACGAACAGGTGCATGCAAATCAAGGATCTCAAGGAATTTGTTGTTAAAGTTGAGATAATGTATTAAATTTCAAAACAAAGTTTGTTTCTAACTTATTTAACAGACAACCCCCCCAGATTTACTAATCTTCTGTGCAGGACTAGCTTAGTCCTGCATGGAAGCGATCATTTAGGAGCAGGACGGCAGCGCCCCATGCATATTAATGAGGCATGCTGCCCGAGCTCCTAGGCTTACACAGAGCATGTAAGAGTGCAGGGGGCATGTCTGAGAGCAGAGCTCTCAGAATAAACATGCCCCCGCAATGTAGAACAGCAGAAAGGGGTATGCAATGAGCGAGACCGTTCACAGGTGACCGCATATCCCCACCAACAGCCCCCCTTGTGTATAACAGCAACAGAATGTAGAAATAAAATGAAGAAACCCTTTTTTATTTTTAAAATCTGATTACAGCTATCCGTAGGTGCGTGGGTGTGCCATCACTTAGCTACGGGTAAAGCAGCTTATGAGGATAACAAAGGCTGATGAGGATAACAAAGAAGATATATGCAAATGAAGCAGCATAGCAATAGTCTAGTGGGCAGAGCATTTGCCTAACGAGCAGACATTCCTGGTTTGAGTCCCACTGCAACACATTCCATTTTACATGGCAAAGCACATTATGACTAATATTCTTGTTGCATAACCCACTAAATAACATATATATATATATATATATATATATATATATATATATATATATATATATATATATATACTGCAGTAAATGCACATGTGAGGTGTCAGTGTCATAATGAATAAGGCACTAGTAAGCAGGTTTAAGCACAAATAAACAGTAGTAAGCATATTTAAGCACTAGTAAGTGGCCTTAAGCCTGTTTGCTCGACAGTAAGCAATGCCTACACTGGCTAAGCAATTATAAAGCTAACTCTCTGTAAGCAGATGTAACGGCAAGTTAGCAGTGCTTACCCTTGCACAAACCCATGCAAACCCACTTACAACTGCTTAAAAGTGCCTTAATCACTCTGTATCCAACGGCCCTTGTCCTGCCCATCAACCAAATAAACAGCCATGCAGGTTTCAAACCCAGGACCCTATACACTATAGTCACAGTAGTTATTCACCAAGCCATCACAGAAGTACAGAAGAATGAGGTAGTAGCAAACAAGTCCTCACCATAGTATAACCAAACTGAACTTGTGAAAAGCATGAGTATAAAGTCATATGTGCCATAACCCACTACAAAACATAAATATGTGAACTGGAGTACAGCAGTAAGCCCAGAAGTGATGTGTAATTGTAATGGAGTGTTAAAGTCCCCAATAAAACACGAAGACCCCACACAGTGTATGTACACATCAATCAGGGATACCAGGCATACAAATAAGATGTAATGAATAATAACACAATGCCAAAAAGGCATTATAATGAAAGTCTAATGTAAGCAATGCTAAGCATTGAACAGGTCAGCTTACGAGGTGTGAGCAATGTGTAGACCACCTAACTCATTATGCCCAGTGGTATACTCCTTTAAACAATGCCAACCTTAGGTAAACAGGTTTGCCCATAGCTTAACCTTTTCAAAACCAGCCAATCATGGAAATGTGTGGGAAATCAGCCTTACCTAAACCCAAGAGGCAGGAATACATCTCATAACTGGTTGTAGATTCCCCTTGCAGGCACAATGGCAGTAAGGGGAGAAGGAGTGCACCTCTGGGCACAGCGCTGGTGCATCCAGGAGTCCAACGTCATGGCAGGACTCCTAGTTAAAGACCATGCTCACAGACTGCCACAGGGCCAGTACCAGGGCTCACAATATAAGGTGGAGGCCTGGGACCATCTTGCCCGTGACATCACCAGTGCCACTGGCATACCCCGAACTGGTGAGCAGGTCAGATACCACTATGCCGACCTGAAGCAGCGTAAGGGGGACCTCTTGGAGGAGTGGCTTCAAGAGGCAAGAGCATCAAGGGATGTTCCAAACATGTGTATCAGCCCAGTATGTGTGTAATAATTGCCAGCTCATTTATATCATGGATAGGTATGGCTAAATATTCCTCTTATGTCCCCCACCGCTGCAACGGAGTGGGCTGCAAACCAGGAGGCCCACATCAGCTGCCTGGTGAGGTTGTGATGCAAGGTAGGACAGTAATACTCATGCATTTACTGTCATAGGAAATAAAAATATAAGTAGTAGTAAATTAATTGCTAGTATAAAACCTGTATTGTTCAAGGCAGGTACTGCATACACTAGAGAATATGGCAGGAAGAGTCTCATATTGTTTGTATGTCAATAAAAGTGTAATATCCTGAAAAAACAGGTCTAACTGCTGGACTGCATGTGTATATTCTGGTTTAATATGGTAATGTAGATTTGCAATCATGTAATAGTACTGTTGTATTAAGCATTGTTACCCACATCATGCACCATAGATTGAATGTGTAGGAATGCCTGTATATGACAGGTGTAACCCACAGAGGCCATTTAGTACAACTGAGAGACATATAGACAGCAAACAGGGAAAATGCAGACAACGAAAACTGAATAGCACATGCAACTGAGATATGAACTGTTGTTTTTTTAGCACACACAGCCAGGGTTTGAATCCTGCCAGTGGTAGTAATCTGCATACAGAATCATACCCCACAACTGTACAGATATGTACAGAATGTCTATTAAAGTGGCCCATATCTATTGCCTATCAACCTGTCCCCCTGGGAAATCAGTGGGATGATCCCAGATGTATAGGTAGCAAACAGGAAATACAACTGATTGGCACACATCTATGACAACAAACCTGGCACACTAGCAACTCCTCAATACCTTATGTGACTAAGAAGCCACGTATGTCCCATTTACACCCCAACCTGTTAAGCTGTGGTCAGAGTGTATACAGTAACAGAGTGAGATGAAAGTGCATAATAGTAATGTGGAACCTGGTACTGTGTGTGGGAACATTCAGGTAGTGCTAATAAACATTCCTCCCACAGGTCTGTCAGATACCAACACTAAGCAAAGCAGGTGTGGGTCTCCACATCCACAAGTGAGGGAGTGAGAGAGGCAGACAGAGGCAAAGACATGTCAGGAAGAGGTGGGAGAGTAAAACTTAAGCATGTTTGTGTCACACACCTACCAACACAGGGTATCAAACCCCTGACGACTATGTAATGCTATCACAGTTATGCAGTTATTGGATGCTCCACATAGGTTACCTGTTGTGGAGCGCTCAGAACATATATGTGATGGTGACTGACATCTGCAACAGGGATATGGTAGCTATACGGTAGGTGAAGTACATGTGCCTGTCCTCATGAACAGGTGCCAGCATCAACACAGCCACACTCTCACAGGGATGCACACACACATTGACACACTTGGCAGGGCCAGGATTACAACTCATCACTAGTGAGATTGCCACAACACATTACGGTGCAGGTATCACATGCACCACACAGGTCATACGGAGGTTATATGGGCAAAGGGTATGGGGAGGTCTGACATCAGACAGCATGCTTCAGTATGCCAATGGGGGTTGTAATGAGTGTGGATGTGATCATACGCATCATACAACACACACACAAACACACAGGGTGCCAGTACTGACATGCATTGGTGCATTTCTGCATGGGTGTTTGGTGGTCGACTGTGCCAGACGGCTATACAAGGCTAGGTGATGGGTATACCTTGGCATCAGGCCACATAACAATGGTCTGCATTGTGGCTCAGGACTGTAGTTTCTGCATTTGCCCACACAGGTGGGTATTGTATCCACCATCCAGACACCTGGGTGACTATTGCATGTGGCCATTGCTGTGCATCGCTTGCCATGTATGTGTTCCTTAGTGCATGCCATGGACAGTGTCTGGGATGTGCACACCTCCCACATGCATGTACAGTGACATGTGTAACTGTACCTGGGGTGTCTGGCCCATATTGTGTACACAGAATATCATCATATGTGCCAGTCTTGGCCACCTGTGGCAGGAACTGGTAATAGACAGCAGGTTTACCCTGCACCTACATTGATAGCATGCTAACGGCATTCCCTGGTGTCAGTGGCATCTGTCCATACACGGCATGTTGTCAGGCATGGTATGTCCTTTGTGGGTCACATGTGATGGCACCACAGGTGTTGCAGGTGTTCAGTGGGGAACATAGGGAAGGTGCACTGTCTGCATGTACATGCCTATTGGACAGATGGACAGGGTGCCATGCCCTCTGTAGCCCACTGCAATCACTCCATAGTTACTATCAGTGGCCAATATGCAGTGTACTACCCACATATTGGCTGTTGCCTTGGCATGTGTGTGTGTGTATGTGACATGGGTTGAGAGTGTACTCTGGGTAATACTGGCATTGCTAACTGTGATTGCCTGGCCTTGATGTCAAATGTATGGGTATGGATTTGCACCCCAGCATCCCAACTATTTCACATCTGTTATCCCTGTATGGTAGACATTGTGATATATACTAGGGCCACCATATAAGAAATTTGCAAAACCCACTCCGCATTGCGTCCAGGTGTCACACACCTCCCCACAGGATACAAGTTACAAACACACACACACACACACACACACACACACACACACACACACACACACACACACACACACACACACACACACACACACACCTGTCATGTCTGGGATTAGAACCCCTACCTAACTAGTGTATTACATTAAAGCACTACGCAGTTATAGTACGCGCCACGGAGATTACTGGAGTACTCCTTTCCCAAAGGTGTCTATCACATTGGATGACATCTGCAGGATTGCCAAAGTAGGGCATTTGAATTGTAGTGACTGTGGCTAGGCTAAAATGCATTGCTCCCTACACAGACAGTGACACACACACAAAACATCCACAACCGACATGTATGGGTATAGAACCCTAACAGAGATCTATGTCACACTACTGCATGGAGCTGTTATATGATGCACCATGGGGATTATTGGAGAACCCCTTTCCCAAAGGTGTATTTCACATTGGATGACATCAGCATGATTGCCAAAGTAGGGCATTTGAATTGTAGTGAGTGTGGCTAGGCTAAAATGCATTGCTCCCTGCACAGACAGTGACACACACACAAAACATCCACAACCGACATATGTGGGTATAGAACCCCTAACAGAGGTCTATATCACACTACAGCATGGAGCTGCTATAGGATGCACCACGAGGATTACTGGAGAACGCCTTCCCCAAAGGTGTATTTCACATTGGATGACATCAGCAGGATTGCCAAAGTAGGGCATTCAAATTGTATGGAGTGTGACTACTCAAAAAAGCATTGCTCTCTCCACAGATAGACAGACACACACACACACACACACACACACACACACACACACACACACACACACACACACACACACACACACACACACACACACACACACACACACACACACACACACACACACACACACACACACACACACACTTGCCAAGTTTGGGATTAGAACTCCTACCTAATTTATCACACTACAGCAGTACACAGTTATGGCATGCACTATGGAGATTACTGGGCTACAACCTTCCCAGAGGTGTATTTCTAGGTGGATGACATCAGCAGCCTTACCAAAGTAGAGCATTTCTATTGTAGGGAGTGTGGCCACCCAAAAAAGCATTGCTCTCTACACGACAGAGTCAGACAGACACACAAACACACACACTTGCCAAGTCTGGGATTAGAACTCCTACCTAACTAGTTTATCACACTACAGCAGTATGCAGTTATGGCATACGCTACAGAGAGTACTGGGCTACAACTCTCCCAAAGATGTATTTCACAGTGGATGACCTAAGCATGCTTGTCATAGTAGGGCTATGGGGAGGGCAGTGTATGTGCATGGGCCATAACCCATTCATCTAGGTGTTGACATGCCACATGCAGGCACAGACTGGGTCATATTTCACAGGTACATGTATACAGCTGCTAGATGACTACTTCCTTGTACAGTCATGTTGCACAGCTAGCACGATCACCTCATAGTCTGTAATGCTGACAGATACCAGTGGCTAGTATCTCCAGTGAGTGACATCTGACCCTCATGTGGTTGTGGCCCTTTGGCTGTGTGCTGGGAGGGACAGGCCTGGATGGCTCCTTATCACAGTCACCCTCTTCCACACACCCATGTACATCTACCTTTGGCTTATTATAGTGTGTTGTCCTTATATATATGCCTGAATTCCTATCCACTGTGTGTGCAAAGCATGAGTAGTGCATACTGAGGAGTGTCTGCACTAACATCTGCGGCTGCCAGATGTAAAAAAAATCTTACTATACCAAACTCCAGTCTAATCATTCCAAGAACCCCAATCAGTTCTGGAACTCCATCAACTCTCTTCTCAATCCAGGTACCAAAAATAATCCCTGTCCTGACACTAGTAAATCTGACCTAGAAATAGCTACTTTATTCAACTCCTTCTTTACTAACTCTATAGCAAAATGCACCAAGACAAGACCTTCCCAAACCACTACCCCTCCTCCCAACCCAAATCCTCTACTCAACCCTCCATCCCTAACACTCCTCCCATATTTCATCTCAAACCCATCTCTACCTCATATATAAAAAAACTTCTCTCTAAGCTTAAGCCATGCTCCAATGCCCCTGACAATATCCCGTCACTCTTTCTAAAACTGGCAGCAGACGGTATCACCATCCCCATTAGTGTTCTCATTAATAGATTCATACAGGAATCATATGTCCCCAAACTGTGGCGTACAGCCTTTATCCTACCCCTCCACAAAGGAGGCAAGAATAATAAAATTTCTAACTTTCAACCCATAGCTATTCTCTCCCCAATTTCAAAAATCCTTGAGAAATGTTTTCAAAAATCCTTGAGAAATGTATCCAACTCCAGCTCATGCCTTTCCTTACCAATAACCAACTCCTCATCCCTACACAACATGGTTTCCATCCTGGCCATAGCACAACTGCTCTTCTCTCTTTCCTTGACATAGTAAACCACTTCCATGACTCAGGAGAACTTGTATTCACAGTCCTTCTTGACCTCTCCAAGGCATTCAAAACGGCCTCCCATACCCACCTCCTAAACCACCTCTCTAACATTAATCTCTCGCTAAACACCCTTACATGGTTCAACAGCTACTTCTCTGACAGATCTCATGCCATGAAATGGAAAACTGGCATATCAGCCTTCCTTCCTTCCCCAACTGGGGTACCCTAGGGATCCATAATCGGCCCAATGCTCTTTAATATATTTATTAATGATTTCCATGCAGCTATTCCTAACACTAAGATTGTACAATACACAGACGACTCAACTCTAGTCTGCTCTGCTTCCAACCTTCCTAACCTCCAAACAAAAACTCAAACTGCCTTCTCAACTACTGAAAACTGGATGCTTAAAAATCACCTCTCTCTGAATGCCAACAAATCTAAAATTCTACTATTCTCTCCCTCAAAATCCCTCCATCTTGACAAAATCTCTTTCAAATATTATCAGCCATGCCAACTCCACTATAGAAAAAGTGTTCCTTTTACTAAACTTCTTGGGGTTACTATAGAAGAACAGCTACAATTCAATAATCACATTCAGCTAAACATTAAGAAAACACATCAGAAACTTGGCATGCTGTACAGAAACTCCTCACTTTCTCTCCCCTACTACAAGACAGACACTCGCCACTACCTACTTACTACCATCTCTATTGTACAGTGTTCCCCTACTAACCAACCTATCCTCCTCTATTTCTTCCAAACTGGAAATCTGTTACAACAAAATCTCAAAATTTGCCACCAAATCCAAATACCTCACCCACCACTGTATTTCTCTCCACCTGCTGAACTGGCTAGAGCTTCCCAACTACCTTGACTACATCCAACTCACTACAGCCCACAAGCTAATTTTTAAGCCTACTAAATGCCCAACTCTAACAAACATCTTACCGTCATACACCCCACATAGAACTCTAAGATCTGCCCACCAAAATCTAATTACTGTATATAAACCAAATTGTCCCGCTGGTCAGCTTCTCCTATCCTTTACCTTAGCCAGAAAATGTAATTCTCTCCCTCCTTCTCTAAAAAGCTCTGAAAACTTTGATCATTTTAAAACCCAGCTCCATTCCTACCTCTCCCAAAATTGGAAATGCAATTGTACTCTACCTACCTAACCTGCTTATTACATTAATGTACTCATTGTACTTAATGTACTTCCCACCTTATTCTCCCCTTTCCTGGGGATTAATCTTATTTACTGCCATCCTACAAATGTTAGTTTTTCAACCTCTGTACAACTTAAACTCTGTACTATTTTTTTTCTAATCTGTAAGCATGTTATGCTTTGCTTAGTTTTACTATATAATATTAAAGTCTGCTTAATTGTACTATTTTTACTATGTAATATGGAGCTTTTCTCCCCAGACCTCCACTGGAAATGGGCTCCTTGAGCCCAGTGGACCTCCCCGGTCATCAAACTATAAATAAATAAATAAATAAATAATAATAAATGTCTGGTCTACTGGTGTTTGCAGACATGGCCTTCATGTGTTTGTGTGTGAGCATGCTCAGTATGACCTTTCAGTATGTTGTTGACTGACATTGCCTTCATTTCTGTAAGTGTGTGGGCATGCCCAGTATGCCCGTCTGTACTGAATGTGTGGATCGAGTCCAGGTAGTTTGTACTGCAGTGCTGACCTTTGTGTTGTATACCTACAGGTAGCATGCTGTCTCTGCAGGGTATCCGTCGATCATTTTGCATTGACTGTTACTACATTTATGCATAGGATGGGAGGGGGCACACCTGACTACTTCTACATTACTACACAGGGTGGGGGGCACACCTGATTGTTACTACATTTCTATGTAGGATGGGGGGGGGGGCACACCTGACTATTTCTACATTTCTACACATGATTGGGGGGGGGCACACCTGACTGCTATTACATTACTACGTAGGATGGGGGGACACACCTGACACTTGTACACATTTGCTAGGATTGTACTGGTATGTCGGGTACTCCATTTCATTTTGTAGTCTTACCTATCATGCTAACTAGAGGCATACCAGTGTACTACAGATCTTAGCTTTTATTTACCTACATATTAGTTTCTGACTTTCGACCCATCAGAAGTGACATCCCACTGCCTGACCTGCTGTAGTCTGTTTGTGTAGGACTGGGGGGGTTACCCATAGGCCTCATTCAGAGGCCATAGCACAGCCTTTGTTTGTGTTTGTCTACATCTGTCCTGCTGGCTGTGTCTGTTGTGGGTATGTGAACCCCCCCTGACTGGCATGTCTGAGTCACTTACCTTGTGGGTGTCCCAGTATTGAGGGTGGTGCTGCAGGGCTGCCAATGTCGGATGCACATAGGACACTCCCTACACATGGTTAAGCACAGGTAGTGTAATGTTTGGCATCCCTTTTACTGTATGTGAGAGTCAGAAAGAGGTATTATTCCCTGGGTCCTTCCTGTGTCAGTGTATGTGCTATGTGTTGCCTCTTTGCCAAGGCCATGGCATACTGGGCATGCCTCCTTCTGCCTACTGGGCAGGCTCAGGTTGTTTCTCCTATGAGTCACTCTGTGCCTGTGCAGGCCTTGGCAATGGTGGGGGCTGTGTGGCCCTGCCCCATGCTGTTCCTGCTGTAGCTGTTTCCACAGGATCATATTGTGTAGCATGGCACATACAAGGACAATTTGGGTACATGTAGCTGGTGAGTACCGCAAGGCTCCAGCAGATGTGTCCAGGCACCAGAACCATGACTTGAGCATCCCAAACACATGCTCTACTATAATTCTGGTCTGTACATGTGCCTCATTATGGAGTTCTTGTTTGGGTGTGTGTGCATTTCTTTTGGGTGTCATCAGCCACAGCTCCAGTGCGTATCCAGCATCCCCCACTAGGTGACCATCAGGGATGTCCCCATTGGAAAATCACTGGTACAGCTGCATCAGATGCCAGATGTGGGAATAGTGATAGCTTCCAGGGCAGCCAGCACACACATTCATTATTATGCCCTGGGCATCGCACATGACCTGGCAGTTGATGGAGAGGAAGCCCTTGCGGTTGATGTAGACCCTACCCCGCTCAGCGGGTGGTGCTTTGATGTGTATGTGCGTGCGGTCTATAGCACCCACTACCTCAGGGTATTCTGCTATTTGGTGGAACAGTTGCATATTGCCTGCCAATGCCTCATGGGTGTGGGAAATATACGTGATCACCGACATGTGCTGACATGGCATCGAGGAACTAGTGGAGAACCATGGATGGTGATGCCTGTGAAGTTCCCATCATATCTCCAATTGGCCTTTGGAAGGTAACTGTAGGTAGTAATCATAAGCCTGCACATACCTTGGTATCCACTGGGATGGGTTCCCCTCTGTTAGTTTTGTGTATCAGGCATGGCCAGCACAGCTCAACAATTTGCTGTAGGAGGTCCCTTTCCACCCTATAGCGCTCCACTATCTCCAGCTCATGTAGCCCAGGGTAGGTTACCCTGGGTCTGTACAATCTTCTCCAGTCTCCTCACTTCACTATGGGCTGGTCAACAGCATTCTCATCCTCACCACCCACAGCCTCTTCCACAAGTTGTTGTATGATAGCTATTGCAGCCCATATCATTTTGCTGTTGTGAGTGTTAAAAGTTCCCTGCTTGTTTACACCGGTGGTGTAGAGTGTGTGAAAAAACAGAGGGGAAGGTGTTTGCATTGTTTATAGTAGTGTTCTGGGCTGGGCTGGTCTTCTGCCTGTGTAATTGGCTGATTCTGATACATTTCACCTGCCAGCTATGCTAGTTCTCCTTGGTTACCTTCCTACTGCTGTTTTCCCTTCCCATTGCCTTCCTGTTTAAGCATGGGGGCGCTCTGCGCAGAGTGCACAAATGTGCACACTGCTGCTATTTCCTGGTTTAACTTTTTTTTCTGCTTTTAAAACCCGGTGCACGGCACGCGCACCCACTTAGGCATTGTAAAGAGTGCTAGGCAGGTTTAGACACGCCCCCTAGCTTAGCACAGCTAAGCTAGGAGCAAACCCAAGCCACAGGGCTCAAATCCACTTACAGTATGCCTGATACACACCCCCATGATGTCACCTAACTCCTAAGCTTGCACCAAGCTATTCCTACTCTTTCACTGTTGGGACCTGACTCACATGCTGGGGAAAACTGGGATTCACTATCCTTCCCCTCATTTGCATAGGATTGCCTGCTAATGCATAGTTACATGTCTCACACTGAGCCTCCGCCCTTAGCAACCACTACTCACTGGCCATGTTGTCTTCTGCCTGCCATTGACTTGCATGGCAGAATACTGATTTTAATTAGAATGCTTAATTTAGGTTCATTTTGTTATTTTCCCCGATCCCGTTTGCGCGCCACTGCCCTACGCTTAAACAGCCGAGATCAGCTAAAAAAAATAAAAGTTGATTTTTGTATTTGTTTTACTGTTTGCAATGCTAATGGCCTTATACCTGGCCATTGGCATGCTTACTACATGATACGCAGCCTTTATTTGGAGCTGTCACAGCTCAGTTTTGGATTTTGCAGAAATGTACTCGGTTACTAACCGAGTACATTTCTGCAGATAGCACTAGTCCTGCATGGCCAGTTGCAAGCTTCCTGGATTGCAAAATCACCTCATTTGCATATATTTATCCTGCAAATGGGGTGATTTGCATACAGGGGCTTATGTCCGTGCAGGATTAGTGCAGGAGTGCTCGTGCACACCCCTGCAGGCTGTTCCTGGATCGAATGGCAGACATATTGCCTGCTTGCGCTCCTGTACCAATCTTGAACGCCGTGCAAACTATAGAAAATCCGGGGGAACATTTATCCCTACTTCATAAAGAATCAACTGTAGCTAAAAATCAAATATCTCAATGTATTAAGGTCACCATTATGAACTTTCTTTATATGTTGTGATACACTACATAGTAGGTGATCAGTACTAAATTCACTAATATGCTCCTGAATCCTAAATCTAACCTTCCTTTTTGTCTGTCCAATATACCAATTATTAACTATTCTAGAAAAAGTACATCTTATAATATACATTACTATAGAACAATGATAGTTTAATAATTGTTTAACTTTAAATAATTTTCCATTAATTCTGATCTCACCAGTAGATAAAACTATTTTACACACGTTACATCTGCTACTGAGCTCCCAAGAAGGTCTTAGTTAAAATTTGATATGCAATAAGACCTTTTAAACAAAACTCAGGAATGTGGGCAATATCCTGGCCATATAAGAATCAGTCATGAAAATATTCCAGATTTGTTTATTAATCTTAACAAACACATCAGTAAATTATTGCTTCATGAAATATTGAACGGTCAAGAGAGTGAACAAAAAACAGCAAACGTTTTAGAGTGAATCTAAAATGATCAAAAACTGGATAAACTAAAACTATTTTTTGAAGGTGGGCAAGTTGCTCCCCTTCAGCCCCTACTAATTATATAAATCAACTTTGAGATTGTACAACAGGAAGTAAGTGCAAATTCCCTTGAAAAGAATCTTTGCTCATATGAGCATTCACTTTTTTTTTAACATCAGTGAAAAGCGTTCACTCATATGAATATTTGCTCTTTCAGACTGCAACCATAAAAAGGTGACATATTTAACCACAGAATACATATTATCAAATAAACTGACTCCTATATGCAACTATAACCCCCCCTACCTATTTGCAAACCCAAGTCCATAATCTTAGCTCTTCAAATAACATCCCCATCATAATCTCTCTCTCAAGTCATCGGTTTTCCAAATCCAAAAATGCTAAATTTCTATCTTTAGATCTTGTGGTATTTCTACTTATTCTCATAAATTCAATAATAGGTAAAGAATAAATAAGATGTATTGGATAGGCACTTATGTGCAGAAGTCCTTTTGCAAAATAGTTTAGTATAAATCAATTCACTGGTCTCACCAGTAATGGTGAGAGCCAAAAGATCTACTGCATTATCACATACATGATGCAAAAAATTAGTATTGCTTGATTACTGTTCAATCTTTTCAAAAAATCACTCAGAAGTCCCTTTTCCCCTTTACACAAAAAGTAAATCACCTATATAAAGTACATAAAGCGCATAAAATATATACCAGTATTCTTTCCATTTGTTCATACCAGCTCTATTCTTTGATCATCTCATTAAGTTGTACTAAGCCATGTGAAACACTCTAGTATTGATTGCCAGATAGGATTTCCAGCTTGAAAACATATACAATTTATAATCATGAATAGCTATACAGTTTGTTGTAAACATCACACTTTATTCATCTGACAGAACAGGGTTTACTTCAAAGAGTTACAATTTTATTAGAAAATATTTAATATTTGCATTTAAAAATATCCATTGTTGCACTCATCTGTGACCCCTCCCAAAAAAACTACTACATCATATACATTGCACAAATATTAATTAGACTTAAGCACTAACTTCACCAGCATTTGATATGTAGGAGCTTCCTGGTTTTAGTCTCATCACACTCAAAATAATTTTACAGAATTAAGAGCACTACCACTTATAAGTTTAAGATAAATACCTCAGAGTGCTTGCAGTGTTGATTTCTAAACAGAATCCCTATGATTCAGAAGGGCTTACTTTGATTGGAAGCTTTATCTTGGAAGGTTTCTACATCACAGTGACCCTTTCTGATTCAGAGACCACTCTATTACTGTGGATTTCCTCCCTTGGGGACCATATTATAGAGAGAGGAAGTCTCATACTAATACAGCAGCAGTCCAGTAGAGTGGCTAATACTAAATGGCCATGTCTTATCCCAGGAAATGCCTGTGACTCTCAATTAACACTGCAAAGTAATTTTAATCTAGCAGGAAGAAGTGAACATCCTCTTTTGATGGCATTCAGCCATTCACTCATATGGGAGTACTAGCAGCATAGATAAATATAGCAGAGGTGTGTGTGTGTGTGTGTGTGTGTGTGTGTGTGTGTGTGTGTGTGTGTGTGTGTGTGTGTGTGTGTGTGTGTGTGTGTGTGTGTGTGAATAGCTGTCTGTATATATGTGTGTGTGATTTTGTGTGGATACATGTAGAAGTGTACCTATGCTACTGTGATCCAACGGCTGCTACGTAGAACACTAGTATGATCAGTTCTGACAGTACAGTTTTTGATTCAGAGCCATGGTAATGAGGTACTAATGTGGTATTTCTCTTTACAGCTTGGTCATATCCCTGAATTAGAAAGTGTCTCCATCACACTAATTGACCAACCTTCATTAGCCATTTTGTGTGGGCAGACAGGATGTCTCTGAATTCCAGCCTGTGTCTTTAAGGAATATTATCTCTGAATTCCAGCCAATGTCTTTAAGAAATATTACTAAACAACAGCACACCCTTACTGAGTTTTCAAAGAAATCTAATCAGTGCAGCTTTTGCAAACTAGCACAAAATCAGTGAACATACAGCACTAGTGTTGGCACCAATCCTCTGTTTTTCCTCCTTTTGTACATGGGCTCGGGATACCACATCAGTGACCATCATCTCGAGCCAATTAGGTCACTGCCTGGTGGATAGCTCCTGCATCAGCAGTGAATACACCACAGGTAAAAAAAAAGGCAAAGTGTTTCACTTCATTGACTGTCTTGTTGCACTCCACCACTGCTCAGTATCATTAAGCAAAGCCATCTTCTTTGGTCAGAATTCATTAACAGGTGCACAGGTTCTCTTGCTAGTTACTAGTAAGTATGCATTCCTGTCTCACACAATAAAATGCATCAAGAATGCATAGTGCTGGTGAAATGTTATGAATTATTCATAGCTACACTTTATTCATGACAAAAGGAACTGCTTAAAAAATGTAAAAACCAACATGAAAAAACTATATTGAGTTCCACATGGAACCAATGCCATAAAACTTCTCCCATTATCCAATTCAGTTTTTGTAAAGGAAGAGATTGTCTTTGACTACTCATATCTGCAATCTGATAAAACTTGCCTTTACTCATAATACTGTTGTCAATATGTCTGTAAGTATTTTTACACCAGACTCCCAACAGTTTCTGTGGTATTTGCTTATAGCAGATGATGGGTAGCTTTTCCATTAATAAGGAGATAAATACAATGTCTTTTCAAGTAGCCAGGCTCACACAACTCTGATCCTCCTGTAATTCATTGTTGTGTAAATCAGAGTTATCCACTGCGCACTGTAAATATCACTGGTGATATAATGACAACCTGATCTACTTTATGTGAATGCAAATTCAGTGGCAGATCTCACCAAGCATCATGTTCAAATGAAAGTACTGTAAATAATGCTAGATTTATATGTAACGTATATAAATAAAACTTCTGTTGTTAATAACAAGTGTTTCCTTTAAGCATATAAGGTAAATAAAATGTTTATTAAATAACAGAAATTAACTATCGCTGTTTTTGGCAGAAAGTTGTTACTATCACTTTAAAGGAACATTTTGCTTTAAGAGCAAGGAGTCATTTTGAAGAGTTAGAGCTGGTTTGCTTAATGAAACAATTAATGTTGCATAAAAGGAGAAACAGTGCATCTGGAAGAGAGACAGCATAATGAAGACCTAGAGAGAGAGAGAGAGAGAGACAGACAGACAGACAGAGAGAGACAGAGAGACAGAGAGACAGACAGAGAGAAACTTACTGAGGGAAAGTCCCACTGGTATGGAATTGGATTGCAGGTATTTGCTATGAACTGTTTTAAGCCTTAAAATATTTGCTTTGGGACAAACCTGACATTCTTCATTTTTATGTTTTTGTACAATAACCTCCACTGTTTTTCTAAGACTAATTGTCTCTGTTGTCTTTAATATTCCACACTGGTGAATTGTGGCAGGTATCATTTTGGCATGTTTCCATGCCAAAATCCTAATACTGTACCTTTTGCTGTCAGCATATTTACCTCACCTTAAGAGAGTTTGAACAGAGCTTATTCATTTCTGGCTCACAAATACACACCGCAATCCTCGTGCATGATTTTTTTTTTATTTTGCACTAGTGGTTCATTGCTTCTCATTGCTATTCTACTTACTTTCGTGCCCCCCCCACCCACACTTTTGATTGGCAGTAACTCATCAGCTCCTTCTGTTGTCCCTTTCTCTTTCTCTTTCTCATTTTTTTCTACTTTATACATCTCCTTATAAGGTCTAGAAATCTCATATTCAGCTCCCTTTTCTGGCACTTGCTCATTGTTGGCCAGTATTCACTTTGGTTGCCATTAATTTTATTACCTGTATTTCTTTTTTCCTGCCAGCCACCGTCTTCATTCCCTGCACTCCATATGAAAAATTCTTAGGATTTTTGTCTCTCTTTTTCATATATCCTCTTCTAAATTTCCAGTCTCTGTCTACATTTTCCCCTGGTATAGTTCCAGAATACATGCTTCATGTCTGCCTCTTTTGTTATGCATCCAGCATCTTAGGTCAGTTTTCCTTACCTCCTTATATAACCTTTTTGGTGTGAGATACCATCTGTGCAACACTCTTAATATCTGGTCACCCACATTTTCTGCATCTCTATCTGTATTGTTATTTTGAGGACTTTTTGACATTCAACTTCTCCTGTTTCTTCCTCATTCTACCATCCTTTCCTTATCTCTTTCTTTGTGGCTTCCTCTGTCTCCACCCCCATATATTCATAAATAATTCTGTTTTTACCTTTTCCATGTTTTCCTATTTCCTCTACTGGGATTCTCCTTTCCCTTCTCTCATTTCTTTTTTTCCCAGGGTTTCTGCTTTCTCCCTCTTTTCCAGACATTTTCTCTGTCTGATGTATACCCACTGTTAATTTTGTGTTACACTGAACTCCTGTATTAATTCTTGTAGGGTTTCAAATTCTGTCTGTATTCCTGATCTTATCTTTATTAATTGCTATGCATTTCTTTATGCATTTCTTATCCCTTTACCTTCATTATTTCTATTTTTTCTCTATGAAAAGGGTCCCATCCTCACTCCTCCCATATGCCTGTTTGTTTCCTTTCTCTCCGTGTCAGCTCCCCCATCTCTTCAATACCTCCTAATTAATTTATTTTATATTTTTCCATCATCCTATTTGCCCTTCACTCTCATCTTGCCTTTTGTTGTCTCTCACACTTTATTTGCCTAAGAAGGTTATATGCTACTATCTGAATAGGCATGTATGGGACTCACCATCCATCTCTTTTCCTACTTAGCCTTAGCTTGTTTTTGAGACCATTCTCCCTTTCCCTTTCTCTGTTCACCTTTCCATGTCCTATAGTTTTAGTACTCTGTTCTCCACTAGATCCACTGGCAGATTTCTTAATACATGGCTACAGTAGGGAGAATCATCATTCTAATTATACTGATTCTATCTAATAGCATGTGTGTGCTTATTTTATGTCCTCCCCTTTTCAGTATCCCCTATATTTTTTATCTTATCCTTCTCCAAATTATTTTGTGTTATATTACTTAATGTGCATCCTACACACACTCCAAGAAACCTTGAGTATTTGCTCTCCTGAATATGTCTCCCTTTCCTTTTCCCTCTGTTACCCTGACCATCACTGTCTTTTTGCTGTTTGTGTCTTGTGAAGAAACTGAAAACAGTTATCTGTGTTAGCATGTCTGGCAGGAGATTTGTGTATATTCTCAGATTAACTTGTATTGTATGCCAGCATGTCTAATTGTGGAAATGTACATACATTTTAAAATGTTGAGTATCTCCCTGCGTATACAAAATGTTTAAAGAATCTGTTAGTGTTTTGATACATTTCCAGCTGCACATGTTTGTGAGGGAGATTCTAAAGTAAAAAAAAAAAATAAATAAAAACTGTCTGTGGAGAATCAGATGAACAGTGGGTGATATTTTTTGAGCGTTCCTGGTTGTTAGGTGATTATTTGACCAGCTGATTAACAGGAAAAATAACTTTTTTAAACAGATGACTTATTTTTAAAATAAGACATTTGAGACTGTTAACCCTGGAATATAAATGAGACTGCTGAAGTCAGTTGCTGAGCAGTTTGTGAAGAGCAGCAATTAGTGAAGAGTTGCAGTCTGTGGATATCCAAGAAAAAGGGCTTACCAAAATAAATGGTAAACCTGTCTTTGCATTGCTGTTATGTTTTAGATTAGACTGGGGACATTATTCTCTAGTTAGATTAGGAAAGTTTAGTTATTTAGATAGAGGTTTTCTAAGATGATTGACTTCTATCCTACAGTTTAATTTTATATTTCTGGTGATTGAATTTTGGTGTTTATTGGATTTATTGATTTACATTCTTGTAATCATTTTACTTATTATTAAATGTTTTTCGTTGCTTTACATTGTGGCTGGATAATCAGTCTGTTCTTCCGAGTTTAGAGAGTGCTTATACCTGTTTGATACTTCCCAGGTCACTTCAAATACCTGGTTGCTTCTGGTCGTAGCTGTCATTTATTTTGGGATATAATTTTTAATAATTGATCACCCTTTGAAGGGCATGTGGACCTGTCTGACTCTGGTGGGAGTGTTTACCATTTGTTTTGAGGAGGGGACACAGCTGGAAATCTGTGTCAGGCTTTCTATAAGTGTTTGAGTGTGTAAAATCTGAATTTATTTTGAGTGTGAGTGAGTTAGAGGTCTTAAACTGTAACACATTGCTCAGAAATGTATGATAAGGGATTGCATTTGTGGTGGACAGAGGTATATAGTCCAGTCCCAGGAAAACAGAGTGTGCCCCTGTTGTACTCTTAAGGGAAACTGTGGAATTTTACTCTTGTGTGCTCTGTGCACTGGTGTTTTCCATGATGCTCCCACATTGAAATCAGTGGTGCGGACTGATAGTTCTTAATTACTGACCTGGGTTTTACATGGGGAATGTCACATTATTAGTGGCCATCCAGAGGGTTATTAACTAGATGTCACATTTATTTTTGGCAGTCTGGTGGGATATTAACCGGACATCACAGCATCTAAGCCCTGAGGCCCTTTTAAACCTTGCAAAAACTGGAATTACTACCTTTGTGCTAATCTTAATATTCTTTGACGTAAGCATGCAGTCATCTGTCAGAGGCCTTTTGCAGGTAAAATATCTGCCTGTGTACCTCCATTTTTGCCCTATTTCCATTTTACAAAACCATTCTGTTCCTCCTGTATTATTCTCAGCAGAATCTCATCTAGTCTCCTTGTTAGCATTTCTGCCATCACCTTGATGTCTGTGTTTGTTTAGTAAGAAGATTGGTCAGCAATCCCCCACCTCCATCTTGCCCCCCCCCCCCATTCTGGGGCCACCACCATGCTTGCTCTTTTCATTGTGTCTGATGTTTCCCCTATTTTGGTTATCCTTTGCTAATCCTCCTCCTACATAACTGTCCATATTGCCTCTCTGCCACACTTGTAGAACTCTGCCGGGTACTGATCTGAGTCCCTACCTTTCTTTCATTGCCATTACTGCCACTTTAATCTCCTCCGTCATGATATTTGCCTTTGCTTTCTCTCTCTCTCTCTGTATTCTTTCTACTTGGTACCCCTGTCCTCTATCTCTGACATTCCAATGGTCTTCCATTCTTTTCCTTCTGTTCCTGGTTTATTTTTTGATAATATTCTCTAAAGGCTTCTCTAACAATGATGCTCTCCTGTATGATCCCTCCCTCTTTTCCCTTAATACTTGGCATAGCTCTCTCTCTCACATTTTCATTTTATATAGTTTCCTGAAGATGACCCCTGTTCTTCCCCAATTATTTACCATTAGTCCTTACAGTCCCCTTGTTCTTCTTCTTTTGTAGTTGTCATCCTAACTTATTATTCATGTTTTTATTACTGCTTTCTCTGTCTTTAAGTGCTTCTTTGTCTATACCACTGTTCCAAATTTTCCTTTGTATTATATGCAGTTTCCATCCATTTTTTTCTCCTTATCATCTCATTTTGCACCTATCTTCACTCCTGATTTCCCCTAATTGATGCTTTGATTCCATCCCACCATGTCTATTGTGTTTTTCTCTACTGTCTCCCCTATCAGTTTTTCTAACTTTTGCTTCCTTTGCTGATGTTTCCTCTTGTAGCTTGCCTATCTCCATCCCAACCTGTCTTTATTTCCTCTCTGTCCTTATTATCATTGCTATAAATCCAGGCTCTGCTATGTATCTCTCCTATATTTCTATCCTCCATTTTTAGAATTTCCTCCTTCTCTAGTATCCTGTCCAGTCTACTAGACTGAATGAAGCAGTTACTGGTAAATTTGCAGTTAGTCTTGTCAGGGTGTCTCTCCTTTCATATATCCTTCTACACGTCTTTCATGTTCTTTTCTAAATTTTTTTTCATCTTTATAATGTACTTTCTTTTGCCACACAGTCTGTATTTCTTGGAATCTGTGTGACACGTAAGTCCCTTCCTATGATTTTCTCTTCATTCCTTTTCATCTGATTCCATTTTTCAGAGAACCTTCAGTAAAGGCCTCTGCATCTTTGTTTGGGGCATGCAGGCTTTTTATTGTCCATTGCCTTCCATTTATTCTTCCTTGCCAAAATTGTCCATCTTCCTTCCCTAGTTTTCTTCACCCTTTCAGTCACTACAGTTAATGCCTTGCTGAAAAGGGTAGCAACTCTTTTCTTGCTACCTCCTTCTTTGTTGTCTGTTTCTCCTAGGCGTACTGGGGGCTCATGATCTTTCCTCTCTTTAACTTTTCATTTGGTATCCAGGAGCATTACAAATAAGGCAGGGCAAGTATCATAGAGCAATTGGATGGGTGAAATTCAAGGTTATAGTCAGGGTCCCATAGGGCTCTGTCCTAGGTCCTTACTTGTTTAGTTTGTATCTTTCAGATTTATCTTTCATCTGAGGTGGTCTAAAGTCTATATGCAGATGACCTGAAAATAAGTAAATTGATTACATGTGTACAGATAGAGGAAGTTTGCAAAAGAACTTGAATGCATTGACCATTTGGGAACAGGAGAATAATATGCTAATAAATAGATAAAAAACTAAGCATGTGAAATTTTGGAGACCTAAATTGAAAGGAGAATATTTAATACAGAACACATGTTCGTTCATTTAAGGACCTGGGTATATAGGTAGATCCAGCTTTGAGTTTTTCTAATCATGTCAACCAATTGATTAATGATAGTTATACAACTATAGAATGTATAAAAAGATACATAAAGTATAGGAAATCAAAAATAATAAAATCATTGTTTGCTAGTTACATTAGGGACAAACTTGAGTATGGAATACAATATGGATATCTTATAAGAACACAAGCATGACTAAACTAGAAAGAGTACAGTGGAAATATACCAAGGGCATCCATGGAAGTAAAAATTGAAGTTATTATGAAAGACTAAAATATCTGAACTTGTACAGTGCCTCATGCAAATATTCAAGGGGAGACCATATGCAGGTTTACAGGGCATTTAGAGACAATTACCTCTGGGAATGTTTGGGGTTATCAAAAAGTAGTCAAGAATCATCAAACAACCCACTTCAAAGGTTCTATAGGAATGAGAAGTGTACTGGTTCTCTGACAGAGTAGATGATGCATGGAACATACTCCCAAATAACATTAAAGCAAGCACTAATTTAGATATTTTTAAGAACAACCTGGACAATTATTATGGAAATAACTGTTTAGGGGTATTGGCAGGCTAGAAGTGCATTATTTGCCTGTGCCCAAAATATTTGTTATATGCTTGTATGATGTGTACTTTTTTCTTTTCTTTTCTTTTTTTTTTTTGTTCAGGTGCAAATTGCCCCCCCCCCCATGTTTCAGGTTACAACTTTCAGTCTGTGTTCATTCCTTTCTGTTCTCTTTGGTTTTATACCTTCCTCCTTTCCCCTTATAATCTCTCAGCTTTCTTAGAAAAGCTGGAGCTTCTGTCTTTTGGCTTTAGTATACACTCCCCTCCACCCCAGTAGATTTGGATTTATTCATTCTTTTGCCTGTCATTTGAGCACCTCCAGTCTTGGGTCATTCAACTTGTACGTTTTTCTCAGTTCTCTTTTCACTCTGTCCTTTTTGCATTCACTTCTTCATGGTTGACACCTATCTGTTCTTGGCTCTTGTTTATCTCTCCCCTTTCCCATGATTGCTACTTGATTCCTTTGTATTTGATCCTGCTTTTGTGAACGTTTCATGCAGTCCATTTCACTGGGGTTTAATACCTTGCAGTCAAATCTAAGACTGATGTTTCCATAATTATTTCTTTCTTCACTTCCCCTCAATTTTCATTCAAGCATTCCACAGCACTTTTGCCTTCTGCATTAAAGAGAAACCTTACTTTTATATGGAAATATAAACATTATGAAATATAATATATCATAGGAAAGAACATGTAACACCAATCTTCCTACCTCTGCATTTATCCAGTACCACTCTGTTGCTGCCAGAGCAGAGTGCATTAAAAAAATCTTACCTTTGGCTATTGCCCCATGTTCTTAGATCCCAGGAGTCCTTTTCAGTCTCATTTATCCCCTTTGTCCATTCACTTCCACGGATTTCATTTCAAACTTTTTACATGAGCTTTTTTCTCCTCCCATCTCTCTATATCTGACCAGGCTGTCTTTCACTGGCTTGATTTTACTCCCATTTTTCCATTTTGCTTTTCTTCCCTCCTCCTTTAACCAGTTCTAGCCCTCCAGGGTTTCGCTTTGGGTGTCTGAATCCCATGATGGTTCAATTACACTGTCTCTCCTTTGACAATATGTTCTTTTCCTTCTTGTATTTCTGTCCCTGCTTCTGCTGTGATCACTTTGGTTTCTCCTCTTCTGCTCAATTTCTTCTTCAGTTTCTTGTTTTTCTTATGTTTATCTGTTTGTATATCCCCCAATATTGTCTCTGTTTCCAGGTTCTTTCCTCCATTTCGACATCTATGCCCAGGATCTTGTCTGCCCCACTTATCTTGTTGTCATCACTCTGTGTGCATTTATTTAGTTTTTCTTTAGTTTTTTTTCCCACATTTGCATCTACATCAAATGTTCTCTTGCAATTCTACCTGCTTTCTGATCCATCAGACATTTTTCTGCCAATCCATTTCTGAAGGGATATCCAAATGCATTTCATTGTGTATGTTGCTCCAGCTTCCACTGTGCGTAACCTCTGTAACACAAGTTTGTGCTTCTTCATCTTTGTGGAATCTATGCAT
Organism: Protopterus annectens; assembly: GCF_019279795.1. Classification (NCBI taxonomy): domain Eukaryota; kingdom Metazoa; phylum Chordata; order Ceratodontiformes; family Protopteridae; genus Protopterus; species Protopterus annectens. The sequence goes on along the minus strand of NC_056735.1, from coordinate 757,590,753 downwards.
TGTTTCCCTTCCATATTACACTTAAGGTAGCATGGGTAGTTAACCCAAACAAGAATTCCCTGGGCTTTCTGTGACCCCAACAAGTCAGCCATCCATTTTCTTAATTTATGCAGTGACTCAAAATAATCCTCCACTAGTTTTTACAAATATAATATTAAAGGATAGCAGTTTAAATGTGCATTGGCTTATGATTTCTTTCTTTAAGTTCTTAGCGGTGTATGCATGCTAATATGTGTCTTAGCTTACCTCCTTTTTCATCTCCAATTCTACCAAATCTGTGGATTCTTTAAATTATCAGTTCTTGTTATTAGGGTAAGTGAAATCTTGTTTCCATCATTTCTAGCTGAAATTTCTAGATGGAACATTTCTAATGGTTTATCCAAGACATGCCATGATTCTCCTACTATATTTTAATTTGCTTTCCTTTTTGTTTTGGTCCCCTCAGCACTCATTGATGGCACCCTACATCCATGCTGGGTCTACCATTTACTCTCCTAACCCCCCAGACTTACTCCATTTTTCTGGGGTTAGTCGTGGATCCTAATGGCATCCTGGTGGCTCAAGTTACCTGTGCTTCTATCAGGGGATTTTGTTTTTGGTTTTATGCCCTCCACACTCCCCATACTCATTGTTTATGTCCATGGGCAACTCCCCTGTTTGGACCACACATCTTCTTAGGAATGGGCATGTCCATCCCTTTTCTGCCACTCCAGTCATTCAAGCTGCTAATCAAACCTGAGTCTGCCGGGCTGTAGTCAGGGCTTTGTCCCTGTATGCCACCAGAGTGGCTCTATGTTGTTTCTTCTTGATCTCTTTTCTAGGTCATGCAGTTTTCCTGTTTGTCATTGTAGCTTTTTTCTGTTTCTCTCAGCCTTCTATTGTGTTCTTGTTCCTCTGCTTTTAGAACTGCTCTGTACTCTTTCAAATTATAGATTATTTATTTCATCTTATTCACTTATAATTGTTTATTGTTCCCTTTTCTGCTTGGCCTCTATTCTGTCATTTGTCTTGTTTTTTCACCTGGGAATGGTTGATTATTTACTTTTTCCCTTGTCCTTTGTCCAGAGCTCTGAGCCTAAGCAGCCATCCTGCTTGGGGTCTGTGGCACCCCTGGAGCAGAGGTTTTCATCAACATGAAAGACAGATGTTCCTGTGGTTTATGCTGGGAGTTTTTTTTTCTCTGTCTGACACATGCTTGTGTGTTAGTCTATTTGCCACTATGACTACTGTAAAACAGAAAGCAATCACTGCTGCAGCCAAGAGATGGTGACATCAGCCAACTTCATAGCTATATCAAGAATAATTTCATCACTAAAACTAACCAGAAAGGTAGATCTAGAGGTTTATCTTGTTTCATTTGAGCAGTATGCCCACTAGATGACTTAAGACTCACTAGATTCAGTTAGGATAATTTCAGTCTAATTGACCAGAAAACCACTGAAAAGCCTTTACATATTTGGAAGGGACTGAGTTTCATAGCTGCACTTTTTCTCATAAAAAAGGTAAGATCACATCATGGAGCTTAAAATATATAATTAATTTATGGATAGATCCTAAAGATCAAAATATTAAAATTTAATGGAAGAAATATTATCCATTGACAACTTTAAGATATATTTTACTATTGCTTTAAAAAGTGGGTATAAAACTGAGCCTAAGAACACGAAAAGTTTTGTTGTAATAGCAGAAAAATTGTTATGCCACGAAACTGTGTATTGAACTGAGCTGTTTAGATCTGCACTAAAACCTGTGTCAAATATTGGTAACAAATAAAAAAGTATCATCAATAAACATATTATATTTTTTAAATGGAAAATGGTTGACTGTCTAGATTTTGTGTTAGTACTAGCAACATTGATATACATGTGAAAACGATAAAGTATGTTACTTATGTTTTTATTATTGTCATCTTTGAGCAATATACATCTGCTATAATAGTTGAGACTGCAGTCTGCTACTGTCCTACTTCAAGGTTAAGTGCAATGCATTAAATGATGGTAGAAACCTGAAAGAACTGCAATGGCTGCTTGTTTTAGGTCATACTGATAAAGGGGTATATGTTTGTGAAAAGAAAATCCTTGCAAACAAAGCAGTTGAAATAGTAATGCATTCATGAAAATAAGATGCAGTATCTAATTATTCCATTAGAAATATAACCTGTGTTTTGAGAGCTTGTTAATCCTGTTGCTGTATTACCCAGCTTAACATGAGATTTTAATAGGGAAAGATTTTCTTGACATTATCTCATTACATCCAGATGATACCTCCAGGTGCATTTGGAGTTAACTCCTACTGACACTTCTAGGTGTCAAATATTGCTTGTTTATATTTGCATCAGTAATTCCAAAACCATGCTATGTACAACATTTTAAAAGATTTCACCTTACAGCTTACCCAATGGCAAACTCAACTGCATTAATATTTGATCTCTATCTAGTACAAGTAAATAGATATTAATTACTGCTTTTATTATATTAATGTATATAGATATAATTTTCACATTTTTCTAAATTTCTCAACAACCAAGTAACACAGAACTCCTTAGCTCTCAGCTAGATGAATAAAATGCTGCTGACAGTATGTGTCTAACTTGAGTGGTTGCTGTGATACTGTAAGCTGTTTACAAAATATTACTAATGTAATTGTTATTGTGTTTACTGTGACTTATAAAATTTGTTTATGACCGAGAAACAAAAGAATGCTACCATTATAAAAACAGTTTATGCTGAATAGTTTGTCATTCATACTTTCATAACCTTTATGGTTCCAGAGATATGAACATTTGTTTGAAATGTAAAGACATAATTTGATTCTGTCAAAAGGCTTAGGCTCCGCCCATTGGAAGTTACAGTGCAACCTTCCTCAGTTCCATTGTAGTGAATGAGTCAAAGATATGTGAAATCAGTGGGAAGAAGATAATTATTTGGATAAACCTCCTTTATGTGGGAAGGGGAATTAGGAAATGAAACACCAACAGATATACCTCACTTAGAAAGGGGGCAACCACCACATTCATTAAAGCATATATAGCCAAGAAAGATCAGGACATAATGTTAGGAAAACCCTAAAGGATAAAAAACCTGACTATGAATACAGAGAGAAGAACCATTTAATATGTCAGCATCTACCTATGACTTAGCGTCCTGCAACAGTAGAATCAATGGAAGGAAGGGACTTACACAATAAAATGCTGCTGTCTGAAGGTGATGCTAAGTAGAGAATAGAGGTGTCATTATAGACTGAAAATTTTTACAAAACAGGGAATGGAAGTGACTAGCAGAACTGAGAGATTACGCGTGTTTGTCTCTCTCTCTCTCTCTCTATATATATATATATATATATATATGTCTGTATGTATATATATATATATATATATATATATATATATAAATATATATATATATATATGTATATGTGTGTGTGTGTGTGTATATATATATATATATGTATATATATATATATATATATATATATGTGTGTGTGTGTGTATGTATATATATATATATATATGTGTATAGAATATGCTGAGAAAATGAAGTTGAGAAGTACAAACTCTAAGCAAAATTCTAAACTTTCTGTCACGATAAAACACAAAGTCCCAAAATTGAGAATTTTAAGCAGCAGGTGAGAATTAAAGATGGCAAAACAATGCTTGAACAGTGTTCTAAACCCATGTATGTCGGTATAAGACAGTAAAAGCAAATAAAGGAAGACTGTAGGCAACAGGTTTCTATAACTAAAGAAAAATAAAACTGAAAAGAAAATGTGTTATGATATGCCCATTTTAGAGGGAAAACAAACTAAAGAAATTAAGAGTGTGGTGCTTGTTCATCTTGAAATTGAGGGAAAGCAACATAAAGCAGAAGAAAATGGAGGTGGTACTGTATACAGAGAAACAGGAAAATGTCAACAGAACCCTAATGTTATTCTTGTTAAGCCAAGATACAGGAGCTTTAAGCAAAAAGAAGGAGTTATATGAATCAGGCTCATAAGGAAGGGAAACATAAATATTAAGCCAGAGGTAACAACTGACTCTAAAATGTATTGGTATGGGTTACCTTTTCTAGGATAAGAATGACACCAAGACTCCAGAACCTGTATTAGAAGGGGAGGAGTCAGTGCTTTCTATATCATAACAGGCTGACCTTGAAGAAACTCCAGACTTAGTTAACATTCAGATAAGCCAGTTAAAAAGGGACAACAAAAAGATGATGCTGAATATAGGAAGAGAAAATATAGTTGGAGGTGAACAAGACACTTCTACTTTTTACCTATACTTTGAATTACAAAATTACTTATTTTACACAGTAAATTAGGATGGACAGGAAGTAGTGTGCCAACTGTTTGTGCCCAAGTCTTTCAGAAATCTAGTGAAATATGATAAACTTAGCATTTAGCCATATACTAGGGGGATACTTAGATCCAAAGCTACACAACCTGGGTATATAATACATATGTAAGGGGCATGGATTTTAAAGCTGGAGAATTAGGTGTTAATTTTTATGCCGTCAGTAGAAAACTAATTTTTGGCTGAATGGTGAGGTCCATTGGAAGTAATAGAAACATTAAGTGAGGCAAACTACAGAATTAGGCAGACTGGTAAAAGAAGACCAGAAGAGATATACCATATCAACATTCTGAAACCTTGGAAGGAAGTACAAACCTTTGCAGTTTAGGAGCAGATACTAGTTACTTTAATGAAGAAAGAAAATTGACCTCAATGCTTGGATTTGGAGTGGATGATACACCATCTAAGTAATAAAAATGAGAAATAAAGGTGTTACTTTTAAGGAGAAAGGAACTATCTTAATAACTTCCTGGCACAGCAAGTCTGATTCAACACTATTTTTAAATCTTTGCAAGAGAAAATGTTAACTTGAAACCTTACAGAATGCCAGAGCCAGAAAGAAAGGCTTATAAATGAAATAGTAAAAACAGCTTAAAATAGGGATGAGAAGAGTCAAAACATGTTTGAAACAGCCCCATAGTGATAGTCCCAAAACATAATGAAACATTTAGGGTTTGCAGTGATTTTAAGAGGCTAAGAAAACATTGCTAATGTAGACAGTTTTCCAGTGCCTAGGACTGAGGAAATACAAGAAAAATTTTGAGAAAGAAAGGACTGCATTAAATGGACTACACTTTTTTAAAGTATGGCACTACTTTGGCTCACCTCTCCCCAATGTAGATGGCCTATATCCAATCTGATGAGCATGAGACAAATAGTTTCAAGCTGAGGCAGTCAGTTGTAATATAGGCCACAAAATGACTTGCTCTCAGTAGCATCACTGAGAGCTAATCAAAAACCTTGGCTCATCCCCAAGGTATATAGGTTTCGGAAGGCAAGAAATGCAGCTTATAGGGCTAAGGACAAAGCAACCCTAAGGGAAGCTAGAGGCAATCTGAGGAGAGGTATAAACAAGGCAAACAGGGAGTATGGCAGAAGGGTGCAGAAATAATGATGACATGAGGGATGCAAGGAGATTATGGCAAGGCATACAGGAGATCACTGACTACAAGATCAGTCAGCACAGTGTCAGGACAGCATCAAATTCCTAGACAGTTTGAATACCTTCTTTGGAAGATTTCGGGAGAGAAACAACAGATTGACACTAAAACTACCCACTGATGAGAAGTATGCTGTGCACACACTCAGTACAGAGGATACTCATTACAGAGGAGATGAGAAGACAGCTAAGGAAGGTAAACCCCAATAAATCTACTGGCCCAGACACCATACTGGGCAAGGTGTTGAAAGGCTGTGCTGATCAACTGTGCACAGTACTCATGAAGATATTTAACACCTGTCTTGTCATGAAAAAAGTGCCCTCATGCTGCAAGGAAACAAACATCATACCATTGCCTAAGAAGAGCTCCCCCTCCAGCTTTAACAGCTACAGACCAGTCACTCTGACATCCACTGTTATGAAATGTTTCGAGATGTTGATCAAAAAGCATTTGTCATCGTGCCTACCTCCTGATTTTGACCCTCTGCAGTTTGCTTACAGAGCAAACAGATCCATGGCCGATGGCCATATCATTAGCACTACACAGCTCTCTTGAACATCTAGAGGGCAATGACAACTATGTGAGGATACTGTTCATAGATTACAGCTCAGCATTTAATATGGTGGTACCAATGCAGCTGATAGAAAAACTGACATATATAGGAGTCAGTCAACATCTCTGTAACTGGATCCTGGACTTCCTGATTGAGAGGCCACAGACAGTGAGTTTGGGTAAGAACACATCAAAATGTTTCAAGATTAATAACAGGGCTCCACAGGGATGTGTTCTCAGTCCACTGTTATTCACCATCTTTAGTCATGACTGTTATGCAAAGCACAAGTCCAACCATATAATCAAGTTTGCTGATGATACCACAGTAGTGGGGCTCATCATAAAGGAGGATGAAAGGGCATACAGAGAGGAGTTGGTATCTCTGATCAGTTGGTGTGAGGAGAACAACCTTGACCTGAATGTAAGCAAGACCAAAAAGATTATCATTGACTTCAGGAAAAAGAAAACAAACAATCCAGTGCTCATGATCAATGGTGAGAGTGTAGAGAGGGTTACGTGTATGAAATTCCTAGGTGTACACATCAGAGGATCTCTCTTGGTCAGGAAACACCAACAAGCTGGCCAAGAAAGCGCACCAATGCCTCCATTTTATGAGAAGGCTAAAGAAAGCTAAGATCCCACATCATATCTTCTCCATCTTCTATAGAGGTGCTGTTGAGAGTCTCCTCACCAGTAAATTCACAGTGTGGTTTGGAAGTTGTGCAGCTACAGAAAGGAAGGCACTACAGAGAGTGGTGAGGGTCGCAGAGAGGGTAACGGGTATCGGTCTTCCATTGATACAACAACTTTACTCTGCAAGAAGCAGAAGGGCTACCAAAATAATACAAGACACCACGCATCCAGTGCATGGACTATATAAGCATCTGGTATCGGGTAGAAGGTATTACAGCATCTGTTGTAGGACTACCAGATTCAACAACAGTTTCTACCCGACAGTGGTCAGACTTCTGAACTAGGGCATAAGCCCCAGAGAACTAGACATTCTAAGTCAGCTCTTTCTTTTTTGTTTTTTCACAAATACCTATAGTCTGTTGTATAATATGTACCACACAAATTCGAAGTAAGTGCAATATTTATTTATTTTATCCCTATCAAATGCAATATTAGGCAGGCAACCTGGCAATGTGCAAGCTGTAATCTGTCTTATGTAAATGGGGCAGTTGTTATAACTTAAGGGAGAGTATACTTATTCTGCATTAAAGTATTGGAAAATTTTCTGCTCTTTTTATACTGGAAGTAGGATTGTATATGTTAGTTATATTCATTCTTTTACTTGTATGTGGTGTTTTACTTTCTGTTTGTAATCTCAAGAAGAACTGATTCACGAAATTGTTTAGGTCACACGTATGTGTTCCTAAATGACAATAAAGTTTATTTGACTCTTTGAATCTTTGAAGTGACCACTTACACTGAGAGCAGACTGACAGCAGGTGTTTTAAAATTTGGTTCCTGTAGTAAGCCTGTTTATAGACAGGTCTTACAGCAAAGCAAGTCACTTACATTGACAGCAAACCTTTTGGAATCAGGGCAGACTTACAGTGAGTGCAACTCTTGGAACCTGGCACACACTGTTGCACGTCTTCCAAAATAACGTATGCAAGTAAATGTAATTAGTGCCATATTTGTATGTAAAGTCAGTTATTGTAAATAAGCAGTGTTTCCTTTAACCATATAAGGTAAATAAAAGTGTTTAAAAAATGGAGAGGAATTTTTGTTGTATCAGCCAGAAAAGTGTTGCTATCATTTTAAACGGCCTGACAAATTGTGGCATCCTGCTGTACAGTTATACACATTTGCTAACTCATCATAGGAGGGAAGCAGAAAACCCAGAACAGGAATATGCTTTGAAGTAAGGATACATATTGTCCCTGATGTTGCTGAGACTCGAAATATATTCTATTCAACTTTTTTCTGCTTGATCTACATTTCAAACTGCATGGGTAGAAGAGGACAATGCTAGAGCATCATAGGCTGATGTGCAATTTTATGTTTATTTCAGTGCTAGACCCGACTTTTTAAAAAGGGCAAACAATCTCATTTAATAATGTATTTAAAGATCTCAGTAAGAAAATATTTCATTTCAGAGCTGTGGTAGGCTGTAGTCATGATAACAGCAAAGGCATGTGAAATGCAGGTTCCTTAATATGTTATTTAATCAGTTGACCACATGCTGAAACATAGTCTCTTCAGCATATTGCAGTAAGGATTACTGACAGACTGATTCACTGGGGACAAAGGCTTATTTGGACTCCATATTGCTTCTCAGACATGCTGTCAGAAAACTGTCTGGAATTCCAATGTACAAAAGCCCATTATCAAACAGGAACATTTATACAAAGCCTGCTATCGAGACAGGCTGTGAAATAATAAGCGGTAGTTCCAAATGTCTGTTAATGATATTTTTGAAGAGTGATTAATATTATCAGTAAGGTACCATAACTAGACAACACATACTTCGCTATTTTATAAAACAAAACTATTTACTTTCAACCTTAAGACGTTTTACTGTTGGAAGTAAAAAGCATATGAGACACGTGACACTTAAGCAAACAGGCAAGAGGCAGCCTGCAGGCATACAGACTCTGCATTTGTATAATAACTAGTTACAGAGATCATTCATAAAATGATGGCAGATAAAATAAGAAACCGGATGCATTCAAACCCACTTAAAAGATCAATTTTTGCATAATAAACCGATTTCTCATATAACCAGATTTATTGTTTATGCATACAATAAGTAGTAAAACAGCTATGATGATAGTCTTTCCTAAATTAATTGAAAAGTGAACAATTTCATTATTTTCAGAAGGAAAAGGTCTGAAAAAAACATATCCTTAAGCATGGGGAACTGAGATACATTTGAAATTCTTTGATTTGAAAGATATCCATCTTCCCAGCAGCAAAACCGTTTTCAACAGGCCTAGATAAAGGACCTGATGAGCTTGTAGCTGTAAGTTTGGATGGGCCTACTTCAGACTGAATCACTATAATATACAAGATGCAGTGCAATGCAGGTGTGTTTTCCAAATATCTATATTAAAGACACTGCTGCACTATGTACCCATTTCTATCCTTGTATCTTTCATTAGACTATTAAACCAAGCAGCTGCCTTTGCCACACCTCTCAATCTCCTAACGAAGAAATCTGGACAAAGACTAAAATAGTGGGGAGACAAAGGCCCAAAAATAGGGACAGATTTTAAATATTGCTTTTATAAACTTAGAAAGCTGCTAGAATAACAGGATTTCTGCTAGCTTGCATTTTCTGAAGGAAATGATGTCTGAAACACAATTATATCTCATTATTTAATGACTTCAGTACTCCATGATTTGCCAGAAAAACACAGATTTTATGAGGAACAGACCAAATATTTGAGGCAAAAATCTGGACATTCTGCAAAAATCTGTACAGCTGAGAGGTAGCCCTCTGCTCAACTGCCACTAATAGTATACATTTATGTGGATACTAAAAGCTCATATTTATAGAAGTATCTCCAAGGATCCAGTGAAGTTTCTCTCTTTTTTTCCCCCTATGACATTGTGAGGGGTCATTTATTATGAGTAGTAATTAAAATGCTATGTGCAAATTCATTTCATGAAGACAACAAAAGAAACAGCACCAAGTGTTATGCCCATACATGCCACTTACTCAAGCAGGCAGTATGTAAATATATGAGGATGTATCAGCTTATTTCTTTATTTCTACTCTTGAGTAAACTGAAAATACAATGAAAATAACTCCTTTACATCCTAGATGACATATCCAGCTTAGAAACACATAATATAAAGACAGTTAAAGTTTACTTGAGCAAAAGCCTAGTCTGTTCATAATCCTGCCCTACGGAGAAGCTGCGGCTCTAAATCAAACATGCAGTTTACTTTCTCCTACTTATGTCCACGGTAGCCTCATGTCTGTCCCATACTAATATGAAACTTTTCCAGTTTCTGAATCCAGGCCATTCCATGAATTTACAACCTTGTCTGAGGAAAAAAAAAGGCATGTTATCTCACATCATTCTGAATGCTTCACTCTTTATCCAAAGCATGTCTTCTTGCACTTCAATAGATTTTCTCAGAAATGTTTTTAGTGCTTTTACTGATTGTTATGAATGCTGCATGTGTTCAGTTATGACTTCCTTCTCACTCCTTTCCTCAAATAGCATTCTTGGGGAGATCAGAAGACACGTGTTTATAATGATTTCATTAAAGATGTCTGGAACAAAAAATAATTTAACCCCCACTGCTGATCATTTTCAGAAGGTCTGTCCAAATAATGCTGGCTGATTTTGGTTATTTTAATTAAAAATATTTTTTATACAACATGTACAATGAATAAAAAATATCTCTGGATTTCTGGATTCAGAAATATTGTGGCTGTGACTGCAGCCATCCCTCCTCTATTTAGTTTGTGTGTGATGCCCCAAAGTTTGTTAAAATTGAATGCAGCTTGGCAAGTGTGTGAGCAGCTCATGGAAAATATTGGCTTTGGCTGCAGGAAGGACTGCAGGAAGAGCATGTAGGGCTATGATGTGGCTGCACGGATGTACAAACAGCACTAGTGCACATTTGTCAAGCACAAACCCCGGAGGTGCTCTGCACAATCTCGCACACACATTTGCAGTAAGAGAAGGAAGGGTCGTGTGGTGTGTATGACCTATTTTTTGATATAATGGTATATCTAGATATAGCTTATGGAAAATAGTAAGGGAAGTAATATTAAGGTAGGGGAATAGAAGAGGCAGTATGGTCACACAAACATATAACATAGACAAGACTGCAAAGGAAGTGATGACACAATTAGGGATGTCAAAGATAATAGATAAGAGGGTATGAAATACAGATATAAATGTCAACTAACAGAAAAAAACACAGAACAACACATAATAGGTGAGGTAGATAAAAGTATCAATATACTGACCAAAAATATTTACTACATCAACAAAGTCTGACCACCATACTTGTACTATAATGCAAATGTCAGGAAACAAAGTACTCCACCCAATGATGTGAGTATCTGCAACTCCTATGAGACATAGAATTACTACTTTGCCTACTTACAATGTGCAAAGAGCTTCATTCATAGGTTGCGCTACAGAAGCAGTGAGATAAACTGCATCAGGGGAACACACAGCTGCTGGTGTTTACACACTTAAAGAAAAAAAAAAGACAAAATGCATACAACCCTGAGAGGACTTCAACATACAGCCCTTCTGACTTATAGTGGGCTAAGCACTTCATTGACAAAGTGACCTATAGAAGGGGTGAAACAAATAGCATCAGGGAAGCACACACCAGTTGCTGGTTGCACACTATTAGAATGGAAAAAAAAGCAAGCATACACCACTGAGGGAACTGGAACCCACACCGCTCCCACTCACAGTGTACAGAGCACAAGTTGAGCTACAGAAGCAGTAAGCATCATGGGAAACACCAGCAGCTGATGATTATGTGCTAGCAGAATGAAAGAAGAAGTGAACTAACAATAACCATCAGGATACCACCTTTAGGGTCTAATCTATCTTCCACAGGCATAGTTGGCATTGGAATTCATTGCAGGGGGAAGCTGTCAAATCCTGACAGTTGTCCCCAGTGAACAACCAGCACTGGCTGATGGCAATCCATACTTTGAGATAGAAAACAGCAGCCTGGCTCTTTGTTATGCAGTTAGCATTGCCAGTTCTCACTGGTTAATTTGCTAACTGACACCATTTAAAGATGGTCACATGTGGAATTACAAATTTCCACTTAGAAGCATATAGTGAGCAATGCATGTGCAGGGCTGTCAGCAGCAACCCAGGCTGGTGCACAGCACTGAGAAGACCAGAGCAAGATGGTTAGCATGTGGGCTTTTCGTGCAAATTGAGCAATTAAGAAACAATAATAAGTTCAGCCCTAATTGACATAATCATCATGTCCAAGCAGATGAACCTGCATGATATAAGTATGGCAGCAGATAGCCTTATTGCACAATGAAAGAAAACTGTATTGCACAAAATCTGAAACCTGCCAAAGGTGAACTTCAGAAGATTCCTTCAGCAAAATACTTTTGCTTGAACAAGGTAAGTACTACTTTTTTACAAGTCTGTTCATTTGTAGTATGATTGCTTTTAACTGCTATTTAACTTGATATACTAAAATGTATGTCTGAGAACACTTCTAAGTGCATTGTGAAAGTGGATTGCAAGTGTATAGCAATTGCTGGACTTTAGGATTGTTAAATGTAATGAGAGACATGCCTATGAGCACGTACTCAGAGCACATTTCAAAACATTCATACAGTGAGTGTGATACCACTTTCAGTAAATACATTTGAGTGTTGTATATATTGTATGTATTTCAGTGGCAAAAATATTTTATTTTTAACACTGAGAGAAACATTTGTATCACCATGGTCAGTTGCAATAGTATATGATTGTTTTATAGGGGATGTGTTCAGTAATCCTATGTGCCTGACATTAATTAGTGTGGATACAGATATATGACTATCAGGCACACAAACAGCATGCTATATGGCCAAGGAAGACACTGTTAGCATTAGGATTTGTCAGGCTTATGAAGGAACAAGGCTGGTAATTCCACTGTTTCCATACCACCAGTACACTGTCTGAAAAACAGGGCTACTAGAGGCACCCTACTGAATCTGTTGGGACATCTACACATAAGCCCCAGTTCTTGGATGCAGAGAATGAGTTGTTATGCCAGGCCCTCCATCTCCATGGATTATGGCTCTTTGCCCTGCATGCAGCTTACCAGGTCTATCTGGACAGTGTCTGGCATGATATTGTGATAAATGTTAATGCTGTTGGTGGCCACAACCATAGTTATGAAATTGTGCACCACAGTCCCAACAAAGAACAAAATTCCTGTCACAGGAAGATAAGGAAACAGCTATTGAGTATATCATTTCTCATGGGAAATCGAGGAGTTCATGTCCTCTTTCAGAGGGAGTGACATCTCTACAGAGTCCCACAGTACAATCCTGGATGTTGAGGCAGAGCTGGACAGGCCCTAGAGACAATCCACTGGAGATGCTTCAGGTGTGTAAGCCTGTTTTCATTAATACCTGTAAGTCCTCTGCACCTCCTAATCACTAGAAAACATATTAAAACTGTCTGACTTAAGTATACAGGTAGATAAGGTATTCAACATCCACAACCATCTGCACAAGATATGCTCCCAGATTCACCGAACTCCATGTAACAATAAGACAATTCTTGCACGGAGTGGTTCGTGTCTGTTTAGAACAGCAGCGCGCCTTGAATATTCATGAAGTCATGCTGCTGTACTTCCTATATGGACACAAACCCTGAACAAGTGCAGGGGGTGTGTCCAAGTAGTGCACAGACACTAAACACGCTCCATACACTCAAAGTGATGTACGGCACTTTCTAAGCTGAACTGGCATAATATTAGAGCTTTACTCTAATATTATGCAAGTATTTCAGTGTCCGTGGACACTGAAATGAAAAAATGATAATTTCAGTGTCTGCAGACACTGAAATAAACATCGGCAACAGGAAAGCAATGCAGGGGTGTATGACAGATTCTGTGACACCATCCCCCGCATTGCTAAAGTGCTGTATGATACTTCTGCAACCTGCTAAAGCAGAAAATATGTGCAAATGCACACATAATGGGGGGATAAATCCCTCAAAAGTGACAAAACACACATATAGCCATCACAAACATAGAAAGTTGATAGAGAACAGGTCATGCATTAGCATGAATTTCGGAAGGGTAGTAGTCTGAAAGCAAATGTATGCCAATATTCCCTTACAGCAGTGCATGTTAACAAAGGCACAAATGATGTGGGGAATACATAATACATTAAGGACACGCCTGAAAATTTGCCCTCATACACGTCTGAAAATTTGCCTTCACACACTTAGAAAGTTGGTAGATAACAGGATATGTATTAGCAGGAGTCTAAAACGCCGATTTAGAATTTCTGTGATTTAAAAAGCTTGTTTCAGATACATATTGTACTTATTTTACTGCCTGCACTTTAAAAAAGTCATTTTTGTGTTTAAATTACCTGTTTAACTGTTGTAGGCTACACACTCAAGTGTGATAGCCATTTCTGTGCATTTAAAGTGGTTTTTTGATTGTATCTGCTTTATTTTCTGAAAAAAATATATATATACTTGTTTTCCCACCTTTCTAAGCTAGTATACTCCAGTTTTCAGGTTAGTGCTGCATTCAGGGCTGTGTTACAATTTTCTGTGTTTGCCCATACCTTACTTGGATAGAAGGAAGTTTCTCTGTTCACCTGTGAGAGAGGGGAGCTTTGAGAAGCCTATTTGTCCCTGGAGGAGTAGTTTCTGCCCAGAAATTAGTAGTTTATTGGCCATTTTGGGCTAATTTTTATCTCTTTCATTTTTCTGCTATAAAACCCACATTTGTGTGGGTTTGTGTGCCGGGCAGCGCTTGTTAGCTAGGGTATAACTATTCCCGCCTCCACAAAGTCTACTCTTCAATTTTTCCCTTGGAACTAGGCAAACTTTCAACTTAAGCACTCAAACCATTCACTTCTCAGCCCGGCACTTGCTCTAAACTCATAGCAATAACTAATAAACCTTAGCACTAGACCCCCCCCCTATACTGTAGAGAAGGACAAGGCTCTCTATTTGACCTTACCAGCCAATCAGTAAAACAGTTTACTGTACCTATCCAAGCATGTCCAAAGGGCAGTTTCAGGTGTACTCTCCAGTCCAACTGGTGAATCTGGGCATTTTGAGGCAGTGTTACAACTGCCTCATGTACACAGACAACCCTCTCCTCCTACCAAGAAAAACTAATACATGTGAGAGATGCAATTATACAGCCAAACTGGAGGCTATGCTCTCTCTCAACCCAAGACTGGACCAGACAGTCAAGAGGAGAAGGGAACTACTTGCATCACACCACCAGTCTCACATAGACCTATGAAACCAGCATCGGCAAAAAACACACATAAATACATGAAAACATACCCGAAGGCTCTAAATAAAAATTTGCAAAAGCAACAGAGACCTCCAAAGCAGACACCCAAGCAACCTCCACCCCCAACACAAACCATGAAACACATACTTCACAAAACCAGTGTGCCACGCAATCACAGCCCTTAAGGCAAAATAACATACCCAACACAGTAGTAATAGGTGAATCTATAGTCAGACACACTAACGTCCCACTCACTAGATTGAACAAGGAGAAGGTTACTGTTAGCTGCCTGTCAGGTGCCAGGATCCACCACATAACACAAGCACTGAGGTCACTCCAGAACAAGTACAAATACGACTCTGATTTGTCCATGTTGGTGTGAATGACCTGAGCCTTACCTCCCTGGACTACATGAAAAGAGACATGGAAGAGCTCTCTGATCACATAGCCCAGGTCAGTATGACCCTGACCTCGAGTAGTATCCTGCCCTCACCAAGAATGATAGCACGTTATAAAGAAAAAAATATCAGTTTCAACAACTGGCTAAGCTTCTGGTATCATTCAAAGGGGATCCAGTGTCTGTCAGCCTGGGATGACATGCTTGACAAGCCACGCTGCTTCTCTAGAGATGGCTTGCACCTGTCACCCTTAGGCTTTTGAAAACTGGCCAAGGCTCTTGCCACCCCCATACTGCCTTTTTTAGGCAAGGCTCAAAAGACAAACCCACCGCTGTAAATAGCACAAGTAACAAAAAACTGAGGGTAATGCTGCTCAGTGCTAGAAATCTAAACCTCAAAATGCACACACTTGAGGCACTCCTCAGTATGGAGAAAATCGATAAATGTGCAGTAACAGAAACTTAGTTTAAGGCTCCAGAGAGCACCCCAGCACTACCAGGCTACAACTCATACCATACATTTCGGCTACAAAACCCGGACTGAAATACAAAAGGTGGGGGCGTATCCATATTCATCAAGGATACCCACACCTCTATGTTAGTGGCACAGCACGATGCTTCAGAGATCATCCATGTGCAACTAACAATGGGCAAAACTGCAATTCAAATTGTAGCTTGCTACAGATCACCCACCATGTCCCAGGACCCTCATTCCACATTTTTGGAAACACTGGGAAACATAAAGGTCTTACCAAACACCCTGATATTGGGTGATTTCAATTACCCAAACATTAACTGGGAAAACTACTCAAGTACTAACTCCCTTGCCCAACATTTCCTAGAATTTATAAACTCAAATGCCCTGGATCAACTGGTCAACACCCCCACCAGAGGCAACAACATATTGGATCCGGTCATCACCAACATGGGCGACCAGTGTTCCACTCCGTAGGTCAATCCCTCGCTGGTTAGATCAGACCATAAGCTAATCACTCTGGATATCCACATTCCGCCCCACCCCCAGTCAAAAAAAACACCGTGAAAAACTTTTCAAAAGCAAACTTCACATTACTTAAGACCGAGGTGGAAAGTTTCAAAGCCCCCATGTTAAAGGATAACGCTGCCCAAGCTGCAAAATCCTTTACTAATGCACTCTACGAGTCCCTACAAGAATGCATGGATTGTGCTATCCCAGGCAAAACCAAGACTCACTCCTCCAAGAAAATGAAACCAGTCTGGTGGACCCCTGCCATAAACAAGCTATACAACAGAAGGAGGAAACTAGTACAGAAAAGAGTAAAATACCAACAAGGTAAGACATCCCTGATCAGTATCAGCAAGAAACTGCGATCCCTCATAAAATCATCCAAGGCTAGCTTCAAAAGAAAAAATGCCAAGGACTCCAAAGATAACACAAGACATTCTTTAGTTATGTCAAGAATCTAAGTGGCAAGTCTCAGATTTGCTCTGAGTTAGTGCAGAATGGCACAAAATACACTGAACCGACTGATATCGCCAACATCCTGGCAGACAGGTTCAGTGCAAACTTCATCCCCCTCTCACCCCCAAAAGGGCCCATAACCATACCAGAGGAATGTAGTGCCCCTGAAATCACAGACACTCAGGTTAAAACAGCCCTCTCCAAAGCCAAAAACACAGCATCAATGGGAACGGACGGTGTCCCAGGCTGCATCCTACACGAGCTCAAAGATGAACTAACCTCTCACCTAAACACACTGTTCAAACTCAGCCTCTCCATAGGCTACATGCCAATAGAGTGGCACACAGCAATGGTTATTCTGTTCCACAAAGGTGGAGCCACAACAGACCCTAGGAACTATCACTCTATAAGCCTGACTAGCTTAGTCTGCAAGGCTATGGAGCACATCATCATGGATCTCATTAACAGAGACATTGGGAACCTCCAAACACTGGACCCTACCCAGTTCGGCTTTGTTAAGGGCAGATCATGCCTCCTAAACCTGATGGACTTCCTTGAGACAGTTACCAAGGCTATAGACTAGGGAAAGCTGGCCCACACAGCCTACCTAGACCTCGCAAAGGCCTTCGACACCATTCCCCATACTGGTATTATAGACAAGCTCACCAGCCTGAACATAAACCCCTACCTCATGAGATGGGTTGCCAACTGGCTCACGGACAGAACCCACATGGTAAGAGTTGCGGGAGCTAAGTCTGACTCTAAACTGGTTATAAGTGGCATTCCCCAGGGCTCAGTCCTAGGACCCCTCCTGTTCAACATATACTTCTCAGAGGTACAGGCAAGCACAGGAGGTCTATGGCAGACCAAGTTTGCAGACAACTGCAAACTAGGGGCTATAATTGACTCTCCAGCTGACAGAGACATCCTCCAAAAGGGTCTCACAGATACCTGGTGTCAAAACCATGACCTCAAGCTAAATGCCAAAAAGTGCATAGTCATCCCCTTTGGAAAAAACAAAGTACCCACAAAATACCACATAGGTGTGGTAGCCCCCTAAATACGGAAGATGTAATAAGGGATCTGGGGCCCAAGTATATAGTAATCTCTCCTTTGATAATCACATTGCCAAAGTGGTTAGAAAATCCTTCTATGTGGCCAACTAATCACAAAAGGGTTTGCATCTAGATCAAAAGAGGTTATTGTGCCCCTCTATGCATCACTCATCAGACCCATCATAGAGTACAATACCCCATTTGGGATGTACCTTACAAGACACCTGCAACAGCTGGAAAGACTACAGAAGTACCTCACCAAGAGGATCACTGGCCTCAGACAGATGCCCTATGCAGCTTGACTGAAGAAACTCCAGCTGTACTCGGTTGCATACCGCCTACTCAGAGGTGATCTATGCCTGACATACAAGGCCATGTCCAACCCAGAATTGATGGACATGCTCCACCTAAAGAAAACCATATCCCCTCAAGCCACACGCTCTAGGGATCTAAACCTCACCACAATAAATAGGATGTGCTGGAGGGATAGATTCCTGTCCCAGAGACTTCCCATGCTCTGGAACAAGATTCCAATCTACATTAGGCAGAGCTCCTCACTAACACTCTTCAAGAGAAACCTTGATGAGTGGATGGGAAATAGAAAGTTTACTCCGGGATCACTTCAATGGCTCTGCTGGACAGAGGCACAGGGAACTAATCTAAGTGGGGTGGCAAAAGCCAACACAATTCTATCTAGGCTTATAAATGCCTTTGGGCAGATAGCCTAGAACCTACCTATGAGTCCCTGAAGGATAGAATCCTGAAAGCTAAATGAATGCCATTATTTCATGATTGTAGTCCTCAATGGCTTGTCAGAACACCACAAGACTCACTTATAGAACATAATAATATGAAAATAATATACATTTTTTTTCAAGCCTAAGGAATGTTTAAGTTTAGCTAAGTGGGTGTGCATGTTATGGCTGTTTGCTTAGCATAGCTTAAACATCCCCTAGGAGATAAATGCAAATATACAGGTGAAATTTCCAAGCTGAGATAGTGTACTAGTTAGAGTTCCAGCTTTATATGCAGGTATTCATGGTTCGAGTACCCAAGACAGACAACTTGCTTTTCTAGGGAAAGTAGTGTTAAAATTATTTTTGTAAACTTAAATTATGCAGCAACTGTTTTTAGTCAACCAGGGTAGTGTAGCAGGTTCAAAAATGAGAAGTCAGTCTAGAAAAGATGTGAAACCCCCATATAACCACAAGTACCCCATACAGTATAGTCACACAAGAATATAATTTAATGAAAGCACATAGGAGGATGTCATGGAAAGTAAACATAAAATTATAATATGTCAGCAATGAGGAATCAGTCCCACAATCCTGATACTTTATAAAATGAAATGTGAGCAATGCTAAGTAGTGCTCAGCTATGCTAACCTGGTGTAAGCATTGCTTAAATGTAAATGCTACACATTAAGTAGCCCAGCTAAGCAGATTTGTGCAATGGTAAGAAGTGCTCAACATCTATCCCTTTAAGCACTGCCAACCTTAGCTAAGTGGATTTGCCCATCGCTTAGCTTAGCTTAGCATATTCAAAATTGTCCAATGATGGCAAAGGGTGAGAATTTGGCTCTATTTAAACCTCACAGGTGGGAATACAGCCATAACCAGTTGTAGTTGATCACTGCATGCAATATGGCTGGCGTTGGTGAGGGTACATACTTTCAGGCACAGCGTTGGGGCATTCAGGAATCCAGGGTCATAGTTGGACTCCTTGTGAAAGACCATGAAGAGAGACTGCTGCAGGACCAGTACCAGAGCTCACAATATAAAGTGGAGGTCTGGGACCATCTTGTATGTGACCTCACCAGTGCTACTGGCATCCCTTGAACTGGTGAGCAGGTCTAGCACCATTATGCTGACCTCAAGCATAGGAAGAGGGAACTCTTGAACTAGTGGACCCATGATACATGGGCACAGAATGTCCCAGAAGTGTGTAAGTATCAGTTTCATGTAGTGTTCCCCAAGGTCCAGCCTGAGTATGTGATTGATAAGTATACATACATGTTTCTTTATCTCTTGTACAGCTGCAGAAGAGAGGGCTGCAAATGTGGACTCACATGCAAATAGGCTGCTAAGGCTGTGCCGGGAGGCTGGTGAGTACAAATCTAGCTTGCAGTATTCAGGGTAAATAAATAGAAAGGAGTAGAATGTCAACTATCAGTAGGTAAAGTGTGTACTGTATGTAATAAATGACCATTAGCAGATTAATAGTGATGTACAGGATATTTAACAATAAAGGTATCTGTAACTTTCAATAAAAGTAAAAACCCCAGACTGTTCTGTTTACTTTTTATGATGTGGTAGGAATATAAATGTGTACAGGTACTGCACAACAACCATGGCTCTGACAGCAAGAATGAAGTGAGGCTCATCTTACAAATATTGTGGAGCTGTAAAACAGGTGAATTATATGAAATGTGCCATGTAGCAAAATTTGAACCCTGAATTGTAAGCTGTGAAATCTAATCTTTTATCCCCTGCAGCAGTGCTTTGTGTTAACCATTGCTTTCCATATAGTATACTTTACTATCTGGCATGCATGAATTTCAGAACTACAAGGTCAGATTGTGCAAACCAGAGAGTAGTAGGGAGTACTAAAATCTAAAAAGCATTAGCAATTCCTCAATAGCTCACTGTGAAGAAGCACAAGTGTGGTGTACCTTTTTAGCACAAATAGACATGGTTTGAATCTCGGCAGTGGTAATAAGCTGAATGCATATTGTCACACAAGAATGTGTGAATATGTGTAGAAATTGTCAGGTACTGTTAACAGAAATTTCCTCACCAAGTCTGTCAGGTAAGGAAATGTTTGTAGTATCTGTAGGAAGGATTTACTAATGTACTGTGTGCAACACTTCCACTGTCGAACACCAGGGCTGCAAATGACAGCAAGATAAGTACATACAGCAAGTGCTTTTTTTCCGATATATGTCCCTCAGCTGTCACATTGTCATGGCTAATGGTCACTGCTGCCAATAACCAGGGTGACAGAAATCCCAGCAAAGTATGTCAGTAGCACACTCACACAGCATGAGTGCAGGACACCTCAGTCAGTGTCACATACATAACCCTGAATATGTGAATATGTGTAGAAAAAGTCAGGTATGGTTAACAGAAATTTCCTCCACAGGTCTGCCAGGTAAGGAAATGTTTGTAGTAGCCATAAGAAGGCATTACTAGTATACTGTGTGTACAACACATCCACCAACCCCAGGCCATGGGTACATGTAAAGTGAGGTCAGACCTGGAGAGTAATGAGTAGAGTTCTGATCAGTATACTTGTGAAAAATAGAAGCCTATACAGTTGCTAATTGCCATCGCTCTCTCTCCCCCACGCCTATCTGCATCAATAATGTATACACATAAATAATGGGCATGTCCTTCTCCAAATCTACTGTTGGGACTTGTGTTTTATTTCTCTTCAAATATTGAATTGCTTGAATATTAATAAACCTCATTAAAATACTATAATTGGTGGCTTGTTGCTGTCAATGTAACTTGCATGCCACTGTGGTTCCATATATACATATGTTCATTTTGCTATGCAACTGTTTCAAAACTGTTTTATGGGGTCAATTGGAACACCCATGCATGCTGTTATAACTAATCTTGAAATGTGTTGTTCATGACTAACCAACATATTTTTTAAAACCTGAACACCATAGCACATCTGGGAAGGCAGATCCTAGCAGATCCGCCTGTCCCGCCTCATCTGGCCATGTGCCTGGACCCAGCAGTCTGGGACCCAACCTGGGCCTTCCTCTTCCATTGGTCCTGCACCACCTTTGGGTGGAACCGCCTCAGGGGACAGGGCTCGCCCCCGAGTGTGAGCGAGGAGAGGAGACCATCACCCATAGTCAGGTCTGGGGATTGGTGCGCAGCATCCTCTGATCCAAGTTTGGTGATCAGATGTGCCAGCTTGAGGGCCACCTGGCTCAACTTGAGGGTCAGCCTGCCCCTCCTGTTCACCCCCAGCACAGCCATCTTCAGGGCTGTGAAGGTGCAGTGGTGACTGCCCATGAGTGGGGACCTCAGTCCCACTGTATCCATTTGGGGGCTCATGTGCATCCGATTCCCAACCACCCTCCCCGTCCAAAGTGTTTACCCCCCCACATGTGTCAAAGTGTTTACCCCCCACATGTGTCATATACCACCCCTGTCTGCTGTCTTGTCTGTCTTCCTACCCAACTTGCCTCCCAAATGTACCTCCTATCCTTCCTCAATATCCCACTCTCACCTTAAAAAAAAAAAAAAAAAAAAAAAAAAGGGCACGCTTTCCCCCCAAAAAAATTATGCCCCATACATAGCTGTCCATTTCTCACACATGTCCACTGGACACATGTAATCCAGTCCAATTGGCATGACAACACATGACTGTTGTCCTCAACCCTCTCTCAGGGGTTTGAGTATCCAATTTCACTTCCAAATTCTGTAGACATTCACAGCTGTTGCTGTAGGAGAAATGGACAGCTATGGACCTATCCTACACCCTTCCTGCACATCCCTAGCTGCCTTTTATACTGTACTTCCCTCTGTGTGCCCCTTTTTTCACCACTTTCCTATCACCCCCTTTTTCGTTTCTTTCAAAGAAATTAGTTCAGAGGTAAGTGGGAGTAAGTGCCTCTAAGTGAAGCTAAAACAGATTAACCGTGTTTTAGCATCAGTTAGCATCATGCAAACCCATGAAAACCCGCTTAAAACTGCCTTAATCACTCTGTATCCAACATCTCTTGTTCTGCCCAGCAACAAAATAATCAGCACTGATAAGTCTTGAACCCAGGATGCTGTGCTATACAATCACAACAACATACCACTACACCATCTGAGCTGTGGGAATTACTGTTGCTTTTTCAAAATTATCATGCAGTCTGGTCATTTAACAGTAATGAAAAAAAAAAAACCACCAGTTTCAAGTCAAGAACCCAGGACCCTGTACACTAGAGTCAGAGCAATGTACCACTACAACATCTGAGCTGTAGAAATTGCTGTTGCTTTTTTCAAATGTATCATGCAATAGAGGCATACAACAATAGTGTGAAAGCTCTGTGGAATCATTCATGTGTTGTATATAGACACACACACACACACACACACACACACACACACACACACATATATATATATATATATATATATATATATATATATATATATATATATATATATATACATATTCTGTTGAAACATATATATGAAAACGTAGATACATAATATACATATATAAATGTATGAACAAGCTATACATGCAGTGCAGCCATACCTCAGAACCATACCTGTCAACCTCTTAGTGCAAGAAACCTGTACAAAGTGGGGGGATGGGCCACCTATAGGGACATATTCCAAATATTGCTGTCATAAGCAAACAATTGTACAACAGGGAGCATTTCAGCAGAAACATCTGAAGGATATGAGGATGGGTACTGACATGTTATGTCATTATTCCCTGACATAAATCCTTGGATCATCATAGTGATTTACCAGACAAATACAAATAAACTGTGAAACAGAACCAAAGCATGGGCCAAACATCTGGACATTCTGTGAAAAGCCTGGCAATGGAGAGGTATGCTCAGAACCCCTTAGTGCACTTAGTGCAGTGAATCTGAACCAAGCCTGACAAAGTGAGGGGACAAAGGCATGACAATAGAGACATATCCAAAATACATGAGTAGATAAGATGAGAAAGTTGCTGTACTGACACTGTTAGTCCTAGCATATATTGACTGAAATATCACAGGTCTGGGACTCAATTGCTTCTCATTAGTTATTGACCCCAATCCTCACGTCATTTCACTGATGCATCAGGAATATACAACAGTTATTGGGACCAGTCCAAAGGTATTGGCCAGACAATGGTACATCTTATGAATATGTGGACATAACACACCATTAGGGAAACTTTACTGAGCTACCAAGCACCATTTAAACTACAAGCAGACTGACATAACACTACCAAAATCCAGATCTGTGGCTGTACACATGTATTTGCAAATATAACAAGGCACTACAGGGATATAACAACAGTGGAAAACAGACACTGGTGTGAAAGTGCATACCCACAAACAACTACAACACAGTCACAGTGACATACCAGTAAGCAAACTGAACACTGCACTATAATGACAGTGTGAACACACATATCCTGTTTCCACTCACACATTACCCCTACATATACTGTCCCAAGCCACAGTATAGTGGGATTCTGGAGTTGTTACGGGACATGTCATGGTCTGCCCATACAAACATATAACAGATGATAGGGAACCAGAAACCGGAGCAGCATGCACAGTCAGATAGAAAGGGGCCATGACACTCACATGTACACCGCTCCTTACACAGCCCAAATAACATTTACACAATACACTTCTACAGAATCCTGACAGTCTGTTAACAATGGCCAGACATACACAGACATCTCAAATGTATGGTTTACCTCAGAATGTACAGGCTCAGGTCTCAGATCTATGGTCACTTCCCCGTAACATGTCTGTGCATCTACTCCATCACTGGGATGGTAGCAGGAATGAAGGAAATATATACTAATGTCTTTTGGCTTTTCCTGGTTAGGGATCACCACAGCGGAACTCCGGTCCACTAATGATTGGCAGTGGTTTTTATGGTGCCGAGATGCCAGCCCGATGCCCAACCTTCAAAGAAGGCACACCCATTCATGCACACATCTACCTGCATGTCTTTAAACGTCACTATATATAATTACACTAAATACCTGTGAGCCTCTTAGTGTATGACATCTGGACAAAACCCAACATAATTTGGGGACAGAGGCCCATACACAGGTATTTATTGACCATATTTCTCTTGTACATTGAGACGGTTGCTTGTGTTACTGGGTTTGTTGTAATATATCCTTTCTGAGGGACCTGCAATTTGAATAAGGCAGTCCCCCTCAAACTACCCCAGTAAAAGAATCTCCTGCCTGAATGGACATCACCCTGAGATACTATACCCTAATACAAGTCTCTGAAGTCCAACGTGCAATTTGGAAAAGGTTAATACCTTATAATGTACAAGTACCAAATCACTATACCTATGTACTGTTTAATGCTGACCTGGGTCTAAAGGCACCTTTTAGGCTGCCCCACCACTGTAATCTGGCTCCCTCCATATTGTGTAACTTAGCTAGTTTTACCCCTAGTATCTTATTTCATACACCTACAATTATACCCTGTACACAGTAATTTCACCCTGCTCTCCTTCACATAGCCCAGAAAATATACCCTGCAGCTCCTAATTAATCCTGCAAGTGTATAATCTAGAGCTTAAAAATAGCCCATAAATTTGGTTTAAAAATAATTTTGCTGTAAAAAAAAACAAGTTAAAATACAGCCAAAACGTTAGCTTAAGCCCAGGGAAATACTTGGCATTAGTGTTAGCCCCTTAACTCCTCCCATTGCACTACATATACGAGGTTTCTAATATAGCCCCTGAAACTGCCATTTTTCAAAATCTGGTCCTCACTGACCCGGTTGGCAGCCTGCTATTACAACTTGGTATGCTACTTTTCTCTGTATAAAGCTTTAAAATATGTTAAAACTCTGCATTTAAGGAAATCAGCTGAATTTAGTATAAAACCTACTCGGACAATGTTTTAGTGTATTCTGACATGATAGATAGCATCTCGTATGAACCAAGGCACTGTGATTGAGTTCCACATGCTTTTAAATGCAAACATAGCAGAGGTCAAAAGAAAACTGATAACAGAACTGCTTACTACATGTCCACTCTTAGCCTGTTTAGCTACTTGTTTAAAAATATGTTAAGACTCTGAATGTAAGTAAAGCTGCTCCATATTTGCTGTGTTAAAGATATCTGATAACAGAGCTGCTTACCATATGTCCGCTCTTAGCCTGTTTAGCTAGTTGTTCACCTAAGGACTGCTTTTACATGTGAAACGTTCTTGATAGCTGTTGTCCTGTGCCTAGTTTAAATGTCCAGCATCAAACAAGGAAATGGCTTTGTAAAAATACTTTAATAACTATTACCTGCATCATAGTGTGTTTGCGAGTGTACTTTATAAAGGTAGTGATTTTCTACAAATGACTCAACCCTAGAATTATACATTCCAACTGTTTGTAGACCACTTATGTAGACAATAAGCAAATACTGTGCTTCATAGCTCTACAGAGCTCCTGAATTACTGTATAATACATAGTTTAAGTGAAAGTGTTATGCCTACTTGACTGGTGTCTAGTTATTAGTGCTGATAAGGTCTTACTCCTAATTAATGTTTTGTTTCTAGGCAGCCCCCTCAAACTACCCCAGTAAAAGAATCACCTGCCTGAAAGGATGTCACCTTGAGAAACTATACCCTGATACAAGTCTCTGAAGTTCTACCTGCAATTTGGATAAGGTTAATACCTTATAATGCTGTTGTTGTGTACTAGTACCAAATCACTATACCTATGTACTGTTTAATGTTGACCTGGGTCTAAAGACACCATTTAGGCTGCCCCCGACTGTAATTTGACTCCCTCCATATTGTGTAACTTAGCTAGTTCTACCCTTAGTATCTACCCTGCTCTCCTTCACTTAGCCCAGAAAATATACCCTGCAGCTCTTAATCCTGCAAGTGTATAATGTAGAGCTTAAAAATAACCCATAAATTTGGTGTAAAAATAAATTTGGTGTAAAAAGAAACAAGTTAAAATACACCCAAAAGGTTAACTTAACCCCAGGGAAATACTTGGAGTTAGTGTTAGCCCCACTCTGCTTGTATCCCTGCCCCAATCCCCACCCACCCCCACTAATGCTACATTTAAACTAAACTCAGCCACTCCCCTCATGCTAAGCACCAATCATTGAACTGCCATACCCCTGTACCCATTCCCTTCTCTTCCATTATTCCACATCCTGTTAGCACAGTCATCCATCAAAATTGGCCCGCCCCCCCCAACAAAATGCAAACAAGTAAAAAAATACAAATTACCCTAATGCCTATACTGTTTCTATTTTACCATCTTACTGCCTACGAACAAACACTTGACCATGGTATTCACTACCCAATGGTCAAACAGACACTCATGACTTCACACATAACACCAAGCACTTTGCCATCCCCAACAGACCAAACATATCATTCTCAATAAAATATCACTCATGTAAGGTTACTAAACACAATACTAAAGACAAAGACTATATCAAACTCATAAACAAACTCATAAAGCTTAGAATATCCTGTCACTATAACCTAACAACAAACGGTGACATCCATCCCAAGAATGGCCCACCCTCACCCAATAACCTTGACTCCCCCACCACAACCCCCACAGTCAGACTACCTCTCTTCAGTCCCACTTGTTCCATCCTAGCATTTCACCTAAATATTAGAAGCATTAACAATAAGATTCCTAACCTACACACCCTCCTAGCAACCCACTCCCCATACATAATGTGTCTTACGGAAACCTGGCTAAAACCCAGTACTACTGACAGATACTATGCCCAGCATATAATATTCACTGGTTAGACCCTGCTACAAGGAACGGAGGTGGGATAGCAGTCTTTTACAAAAATACTCTAACTGTTAATAGAGACATTATTCAACCACCCCAATTCAATAATGCATAACTCCTCATAACCAAATTACAGATTAACCAGCACAAATATTTAAACATTGTCTGTGGATACATTCTGCCAGGCAACAACATAAATACCCTAGAGGATATCCTGTACTGGTTATCCTATACCTATCTCCAAGAAACCATAGTTCTTGGGGACTTTAACACCAACTGGCACCCCTGCTCTTCTGAACCCCCCCCCCCCCTCACTCCTATAAACTTATCTGGGTTTAAACAGACCATAATCTCTCCCACTAGGATAAATAAAACAACCAACAGGGAAAGTATCCTAGACTGGATCCTAGTTAATAACCAACCCCAAATGTATACAGCTGGCACTCTCCCTGATGACCTTAGTGACCATTTTCTAACTTATATCATAAAACATAAGGTAGGAAATCCTCACCAGACAAAATATAAAACAGTTAGAAACAGAAACAACCTTGTCACTGCAATATTCCTAAATGAACTACAAGCAGTTGAGTGGTCAAAATTTAAAAAATTACCATTAGAAGGGGCTATAGCTCACATTAACACTAAATTCCTAAGTATTCTTGATTCCCATGCTACAGCACGTACAATAAAATCTAGATCAACTACAGCACCATGGCTCACAAAAGATACCAAATCTAAAATCAAAACTAGAAACAGAGCCTGGGCCAGCTGGAGAACAACCAAAGCCCCACTCGACCATTTAAAATATCGTCAACTCAGGAATGGCACAAAAAAATCTATTTTACTGGATAAAAAAAGCTTCTACCACAATCTCCTACAAAAACACCAAAACAACTCCCAGAAGTTCTGGGCAGGCTTAAATCAACTACTTCATCCAGGTCATTCTACTACCCCAACCCCAGTTAACCTTACCCATAGTTCCCCAGAGACCATAGCTAGTGCTTACAACAATGTTTTCAATTAAATATTCCAATCCCTAGCAAATCAACTAACATCCACAAACTTAAACCACACGCCTAATCTAGCCACTAATCGCCCCGAATTTAGCTTCCAACCAACATTCACTAGTTTTATCAAAACTCTTCTAAAAAAAACTAAAACCTACCACCCTCACTGCTGACCGCCTCCCTGCAGAGTACCTACACAGAGCTGCAGATGGCATTGCATATCTCATTTCTATCCTTATCAACAGAACCTTATCCACAAATGTTATCCCCTCCCTCTGGAAAATATCCCATGTCATCCCACTCCATAAAGGTGGTAGCTCTACAGACATATCCAACTATAGACCCATTGCCATTCTTTCCCCACTAGCCAAAATAATAGAGAAATGTGTATACAAGCAACTAATGCAATACCTTATACAGAATAAATTACTATCCAACTCCCAGAATGTCTTCAGACCATACTACAGCACCACCCTGGCCCTCCTTTCCTTTACTAATGCCATAAACCAAAACAAAATGACAATAGGCTAACCTCTGCCCTCTTCCTTCACCTATCAAAAGCCTTTGACATGGTCAACCATGAACTTCTCATACTTTCTCTAAAATCTATTTCCCTCAATAAGCACACTATCCAGTAGTTCCAGTCCTACCTGAATGATAGACAACAGGTGGTACTATGGCAGGGAAAACTCTCCAATCAGCTACCTCTCATACTTGGTGTCCCTCAAGGCTCCATACTTGGTCCTTTACTCTACTCTATTTTTATCAACAACCTTCACACTGCTATCTCTAAAGCTACATGTATTCAATATGCAGATGATTCCACTCAACACACTAGACTTCTAGAGGTTATCATAGATAATAATCTCAAATTTGACCTACAGGTCAACAAAACCATACAGACCCTCAATAAGAAGCTTGGATTACTGTATAGAAACAAGACACTTTTAACCCCACTGGCTAGGACTGCAATTGCCCAATCACAGCTACTCTCTACTCTTTTATATGCCTCACCTGTACTCTCAAACCTCAACAAAACATAACTAAGTAAGCTATCTCATAGCTACAACCATATTGCCAGATTTGCCACTGGCTCCACTTATAGAACCCACCACTGCCAGAACCTGAAACAACTAGAGTGGCTCGAACTGCCCAGCTTAATACAATTCAATCAACTCTTAATAGCTCACAATGTTCTGTACCACCCTGAGGATACCCCCTAACTAATAAATATTGTTAAGCCATATAGCAACCTGAGATCCCTATGGTCAGACGATAAATTACTGGTCCAAATCCACAAAGATAATAACTCAGCTGGTGAATCCCTGTTTGCCAAATTTGTTGGCAAAACCTGGAATTCGTTACCAAACTATATAACCCTACAATCCTCCAAACGTCTCTTCAAAAAAAACCTCAAACAGCATCTCAAAGTGAACTGGCTATACCTATGTACCAGCCCTGATTAAGTTATAAACTGATAGCATAATCAGTAATTATCATTACATGTAACTATGCCACCAAGCTCTGTATTCAATCTAACTTGTAATTGTGTCTATCGATGAAAATTGTGAAGTCCCTACTAGGGAACACTACATAACCAATGTATATAATGTAAATAACTACTTTATTTTTATATATTCTAGTTGTTTTCTAACTTCTTGTATAATCTATGTATGTTTGTCTATGTGGAGCTTTTCTCCCCAGGTCTCTGCTGAAAATGGACATGTATCCATCTGGACTATCCCGGTAAACAAATGTAAAATAAATAAATAAAATAATAGCAATGGATGTTAGTATTTAATGACTCCATTCCCCAGAGTCCTCTACTGATTTCCTAAGGACAACTACTGTCTGGGGAACAGACCAAACATAACAGGCAAACATCTGGCCAGTCTGTGGACAGCATGCTAGTTGAGAGGTATGTCAGAGACATATCACTGTCAGATGTTAAGTCACTCAATAAATGTATGCCCAGATGAACACTGTTAATCTAGCAACCCTCCATGTGTATAACAGTACTACTGACATATAATCTGTACCCAATTCTGGAGCATTCTCCCCCATGTTGTTGGGCTGTCTACACATGTCCTGTCCTGTGTAGTATTCCCATCTACTATCTATGAAGCTGTAGTCCCCACACCTTTGTAATGTCCCTCACACAGGCAAGGAAAAGTAGCAAGGCCCACATGAAGGATATAGGCGACCGGCTGCAGACAGGTGACATGCAAACATCACCCCCCTGTCCCCCCATAGGTACACATGTGCATGTAGAGCACCTTCCCCACTACCCTCATGATCACAAAGCAGGTCTGTAAAGCCCTCTCAAAGGCAACACATAGAGGTCTCCATAGGCCTAATACCATTCCTGGCTGCATCCTACATGAACACAGGCATGGCTTCTCAGACACATTCTGCAGCGTAGTTTACCACAGCCTGAGCACTGGTGTCATCCCATCTGCACAGAGGACAGACAGAAAGTAGATAGAAAACAGGTTATGCATTAGTATGAATGTTCTGAAGGATAGAAATCTGAAACTGAAATGTATGCCATTATTACATAACAGCAGTCCTCAATGGCATGGCCAAAAAACATAATACTTTACAGTCAATATAATAATATATTAATATACAATAGGAGATACATAAAAATATATAGCTCTAATCCCCAGAACAGGAGAGTGCAGTGCTCAGAGTCCCAGCTTTGCATGCAGGGTTGCATGGTATGAGTACTACAACAGGCAGGCAATCCAATTTTAAATGGAAAAGCAGTGTTAAACACACTATTTTAATAGTGAAATATGTGGTAAATGATTTTTGTCAATCAAGGTACTGTAGCTGGTCTAACATGGAAGTGTGAGTGCATATAACATGGGAAACAACCCATGTCTACCCAAGTGTCCCATACAGTATAGTCACATCCCTTGCTACTGTAATGACAGCACATACAGGCATGTTATGTAAAGGAAATCATATACACTTACTAAATGAAGTAATAACTCTGCTATTTTCTAAGAATGGAATGTAAGCAATGGTTACCAATGCTCAGCTATGCTTAACAGGTTTAAGAAAGGCTCAAACATGAATGGTAAGCAGCAGGTAGGTCAGCTAAGCAGATCTGCACACTGGTAAGCGTCATTAAGCAAAGCCTACACATGTTAAGCGCCTATTAGTTTAACCATGTGTTGGCATCACTTAGCGTCATGCAAACCTGCTTACAACTGCTTAAAAGTGCCTTAATCACTCTGTCTCCATCAGCCTCTGTTCTGCCCACCAACAAAATAAATAGCCCTTGCATTTCTTGAACCCAAGACCCTGTATGCCATAGGCACAGCAATTTACCACTAGGCCAACTTAGCTGTATGATTTTAGGATGTTTTTTCAAACATATCATCCACTGCAGTCAGTTTACCTTACAGAATGGACACTGTGGAATCACTAATGATTGGTATTTACAAATATATATATATATATATATATATATATATATATATATATAAATATATATATATATATATATATATATATATATATATATATGGAGATACATATATATGTATAACAATATATAGATATATTGGCAATAAATACTGAGGTGTGTATATATATATATATATATATATATATATATATATATATATATATATATATTCATACATGTATGGGGATACAGATATATGTAAGGGAATGTATAAAAAACACGACAAATACACACACATATATATATAATCTTCTTCTTCTTTCGGCTTTTCCCGGTTAGGGGTTGCCACAGTGGATCATCTGTCCGCTCACGATTGGCAGTGGAGTTTTTACAGTGTTGAGTTGCCAGCCCGGCGCCCGACCTTCCACAGAAGGCACACACATGCACACACTCACACCTAGGGCCAATTTAGAGTGTCCAATCCACATACTGCATGTCTTTGGGATGAAACCGGAGCACCCGGAGGAAACCCATGCGACCACAGGGAGAACATGCAGAATCCGCACAGAAGGCACCCCAGCCGAGAATCGAACCGGAGCACCTCTTGCTGTGAGGTGGCAATGCTAACCGCTGCACCACCGTGGCTGCCCACATATATATATGGACACATTGGAAATAATTGGGTAGATAAACTGCGTAAGTTGCTGCAGTAACACCATCCATCCTAACATATGTTGAATGCAATATCAGATGTCTGAGAAATCAATTGTCTGTCATTATGTAGTGAGTACATTCCACACATCATCCCACTAAATTGTCAGCAATACACACCTGTCATGGGGACCAGACCAAATATATGAGGCAGACAACTGTATGTCCTATGAACACCTGGAAGGTTGAAATCTATGAGTGCAGCTATGCAACATTAGGGAAACTACATTGGGCTAACATGCATGTCATCAAGTACCATCCAAAATACAGTCAGGGCAACACATCACTACCCCAAAGCAGCTTTGGGGAATTACATATGCATTAGCTACTACAGCATACACTACAGGGATGGAACTGTGCTGACAAACAAACACCGGTGTGAAAGTGCATACACACAACCAGTTGCACCACAGGCACAGCTACATACTGGTAAGCCTACCAAATACAACAGTATAACAGCTGTGTGGACAGATATATCCTCAATGAGTGTCACACATTACCCCTACATATACTGTGCCAGGTCACAGTGTAGCCAGAATTATGGGGTGGTATGGGACGTGTCTCAAAATGCCCATACAAACATATGCTGCTGATAGACCACCCGTAACTGGAACAGCATGCACAGTTGGATACAAAAGGACCCATGCCACTGACATCTGCCCCCTACACAGTCCAAATAATAAGTAAAAAGTACACTGCTACAAATTCATGGTAGGCCATACACAATGGTCAGACATACACTGACCTCTTAACAAAACAACTAAAATGACTGAAGATAGTAAACAAAAAAAATAACCAGGCAGTAATTCTCACAATTTTCATATACTCTGATGTCTCGGCCAAAGCCTTCAAGGAGTAAAACATTACAAAAAATACTTGCCTTAAATACAAAAAGCAATTAACAATTAGATATTGAAATACACAGCCTCCAATTACACTCTTCATTTAACCCCCTAGGGGACAAAGTATCAAATTAAAAAATATTGATTCTTTACATAACAATTGTTCTTTTATAACTCTTCGATCAAACTGAGAAGCAGACTTTTTCCAAAACATTACCTTGTAATCCACTACTGTCCCCATGGTATGCTTTATTAAAATGTACAGCTATAGAACTGTCTTCTTCCTTATTAGTAATATCTCTCACATGTTCTAACAGCATAATTTAAAAACATTTCTTACTCTCCCCCACAGAAAATTTGTTACAAGGGCATCTAAGAGCATGCTCTATACACCAACCTCTTGACTGTGGAGAGTTCCACATGTTGTCCAGCCTTTGCCCTCATATTTATGGCCCCTACACCACAACATGTGTGGGATTCCACAACATCACTGGGATGATATCAGGAATGACAGCAGTAAATAACGATAGACCAAACCTATCAACCTCTTACTGCATGACATCTGGACAATGCCTGACATAATTGGGGGACAGAGGCCCCAAAACAGGGGCATATTTGAAATGTTGCTGTTATACACTGAGAAAGTTGCTGGTGTTACAGGGCTTGTTATAACATATCTTTTCTAAGGGATATGAAGTCAGAAACATAAATGGATGTTGGCATTTACTGACTGCAATCTCCAGAGTATGCTACTGATTTGCCAAGGACAACAACTGTCTGGGAAACAGACCAAACATAACAGGCAAACCTCTGGCCATTATGTGGATAGCCCTACAGTTGAGAGCTATGCAGACGCATAACGTTGTCAGACTAAAATCCATGCAGAACTAGCATGTCCTGACAAATGCTGTTAAACTAGCAGTATTTAAACCATATAACAGCAATACTCACATTCTGTCCCTAAGTCTGGAACCTTCTCTACCATTTAGTTGGCCTGTCTCCACATGTCTTGTTGTAAGAGGTATTCCCACCTGCTGTCTGTAAAGCTGTAGCTCACACACCTCCAGGATGTCCTCCTCACAGGCAAGGTAAAGGGCCAATGCACACATGAAATGCTCAATTATAGGAGTGTGTTGCCATAACAATGGCTATTGGAATAACTATATAGCTGCTCTGCATGGAATTAGCAAGTGGGGAACAGCAATTGGTGTACAGGCCATCACCTGATCATGAGCATTACCTACAAAAGTCAAGCTGCCACCTATTCAAACCAGGTCTTTACCTCTAGCTGAGAGACACAGACAAACTGAGAGAAAAACAGAGAGAAAGACTGTACATCAACAGTCAAAACCGAAGATCTTATCTTACCCAATCTATTTCCAAAAAAAAGGTATGTAAAACAAGTAAGTATGTAATTGAATGCAGTAGGTGGTCTGTAATAATGGGAAATAGGAATTTGAAAGAATATGTCTTATCAATACTTGCTGTACTGATATACTACTGAACAGCACCTATGGCCATAGCATCTGGCTCTGTCTGCAGTGACATAGGTCACAGCTCAGGCCCCTGACTCACCCCAGGAAAGGACAACTCACATCTGACAACTACTGGAGTGTCTATCAAGCACTACTGACTGTGCCACTGCTAGGCCAGCTACTGGGATGTTGTACATATCCATATGTTACCTGTGAATATAACTATGATATACGTTTGTCTTGTAAATCTAAGAGACCTATACAGAGCATGTGCATAGTAAAGTACTGTTGCAGATGTATTTGTTGAACTGCATGTGATATAGTGAGGTCATACCATTCAACTGTACAGTGTTCTGCTGGACATTAAGCACATGTGCCTGATATCTGTAGTCAATTACACATAGAATTCTATGTCAGGCAAACCACTGGCAAGTCTGTGAACACTGACATTGTAACATAATAGCCTAGTTATGAATGTCAGATATCCTCCAGGTTATTACTGTGATGGCAAAGCCTACTGTGCAATCAACTCACTTATGTATGTTACAGAAATATTAATATGGTGTTAGTATTGGTGTGCCTTTGCCACCCATTTATGTGTGCCATTTTCCAGATGTCCTGCTATAACAGGTTGAGAGGTATGACTGAGCAACAAGACTGTAAATACAGTGTGCCATACTAACATAGAACAGAGGTGTATATCAGGTATCACCAGAACACATGTATGTATGCATATGTTCAGCTGGAAGGCACAAACCAACTGAGATGGATTGCAAGCAGTGAGGTAAATAATATGTGCATGTTGTACATGTGTGTAATATCAGTTTCAGTGCATACAACAGACATATATGTCTACAGCTACTGGTTGTTGCATTGCCCTGACACAGATATGGGTTCTAGAATAGGCATGATTATCTGGTTGTAATCGGAGAAGTGTCCAACTGTGTTGTGACCCTCTGTCCATGCCTATCACAAACAGCTATATGAACACCTACATACAGTGGATATCAAAAGTATACACACCCCTGTTAAAATGCCAGGTTTGTGTGCTATACAAAAATGAGACCACAGAAAATCATTTCAAAATATTTCCCACCTTGACTGTGACCCATAACCTGTACAATTCTATTCAAAGACAAACAAATCTGTTAAGGGAGAAAATATAAAACATAAAAAAACTTACTATAAGCTGGTTGCATAAAAGTGCACACTGTTAAACTAATACTTTATTGAAGCACCTCTTGCTGTAATCACAGCATTCAGTCTTCTTGGGTACACACATGCCATCAATTAAAAGAGACTCTAATTAACCCCAAATAAAGTTCAGCTGTCCTAGTAGGATTTTCCTGACATTTACCCAGTAGCCTGTTACAGCAAAAGCCATGTTTTGCAGAGAGCTTACAAAGCACCAAAGGGATCTTATTGTGGAAATGTATCAGTCAGGAGAAGAGTAGAAAAAACTGTCCCCAACATTGGATATACTATGGAATACAGTACAGACAGTCATCAAACAGTGGAGACAATATGGGACAACAGTGATGTTGCAAACACCTGGACGTCCATCCAAAATTAATGAAAAGACAAGATGACAGCTGGCCATGGAGGCTGCCAGGAGACCTACAGCAACACTGAAGAAGCTGCAGGAATGTCTGGCAAGTACTGGTTGTGTACCACATGTGACAACAATCTCCTGAATTCCCCATATGTCTGGCCTATGGGGTGGGGTTGCAAGACAGACACCTTTTCTTACACAGAAAAATGTCCAGGGCCAGACAAACATTGCCAAACACTACATCAAGTCTCCCACAAGCTTGTTGGAAAATGTGTCATGGTCTGATGAGACCAAGGTTGAACCTTTGGCCCACAATTCCAAAAGGTATGTTTGGCCCAAAACAACATTTTGCATCACCAAAAGAATACCATCCCCCTGGTGAAGCATGGTGGTGGCAATATCATACTTTAGGATTGCTTTTCTTCAGCTGAAAATGGGGCTTTAGTCAAGGTGGAGGTAATTATGAACAGTTCCAAATACCAATTAGTTTTGTCCCAAAACATTCAGTCATCTGCTAGAAAACTGAAGATGAAGAGCGAGTTTACCTGTCAACATGACAATGACCCCAAGCATACATCCAAATCAACAAAAGAATGGCTTCACCAGATGATAATTACAGTTTAGGAATGTCCCCAGCCAGAGCCCAGACCTAAATCCAATAGGAAATCTGTGGGTTGACCTGAATAGGGCTGTGCACAAGAGATGCCCTCGTAAGTTGACAGATTTGGAGCACTGTTGCAAGGAAGAGTGGGCAATTATTGCCAAGTAAAGATGTGCCATGCTGATAGACTCCGACCCAAGAAGACCAATGCTGTAATCATTTCAACAGGTGCTTCAACAAAGTATCAGTTTAAGGGTGTGCACACTCATGCAACCAGCTTATTGTACTTATTTTAATTTGCATGTTTTCCTCTAACAGATTATGTTTTTCAATTGAATTGTACAGGCTATAGGTCACATTAAAGGTGAGAATTGTTCTGAAATGAGTTATTGTAGTGTCATGTTTGGATAGCACAAAGACCAAGCATTTTAACAGGGGTGTGTATACTTTATATATCCACTGTAGCTGTATGGCTTCAGCAATACCTGACCTGTAAATCCCACCTCCACCAAGGTAGAGTAATCCCATTTGGTGGACAGCAGCAATACACAAACCACATAATAGGTTGCTATATTGGCTGCACAGGGCCACATATGTGCAGGCAACAACTTGGAAGCAAGTTCATGTCTATCTGAACAAGCATATAAGGTCACAGGTGAATCACTGTAAGGCTAACTATGAGTACAAATCAGACACATCCACACCACCAAGGTCAATCACAAGGCTGTCTACACCTATGTTATCAGTCTCAGAGGCAGCAACACAATTCACCCTGTACTGGTGGTCAATCACACCTCATACACACATGCCATGGCTATCAGTAACCTGCATCAGACAGGTTAGGTGGTAACGTCACCCCCTGTCCTCTCCATCTGTATAGGTGGATATGCACATCACCTGCACCCCTGCCCTCATCAACAGTGAGCAGGTACATATTCCTTACTGAAAGGCAACAAAACTAAGTCTCCATGAGGCCTAACATCCCTGTCTGCATCCTACATGAACTCAGGCATGTGCCCCCAGCTCCATCACACACTGTAGTCAAACACAGCCTCGGCACCATCCACAACCCATCCACATGGAAGATGGCCACTGTCATCCCTCTACATAGAAATGAATGAGGAATAGTGGATTATGTGGTTAACTGTCCCTCATTGGGGGGAATATGACACATCAGGGCCAGGAGTGCAATGCAACTGATACCGTGCTGATAGATTACAGGGGTATGGTGTGGTTGTGAGTGGTGGCTACAAATATCCACTGTTGATGTGCAATTTCTGTCCATACTGTTGCCAACTGTATGAGGTCTTGTGATGTGTTTCCCTGTTTATGTCTTCCAGGTGAAGTGCAGCATGCAAGGCATCCACCTTTCACAGAGGCAGAGACAACTCTAATTATTGAAACCATCATCAATAACCATGGTATAATATCTGGCCATACATAACAACATCTGCAGGAGAGGACCACCTTGTGGAATGACCTCATCCACAGGGTAAACAATGTCGGCCTGCATGCATGAACATATGAGCAGGTCCGGCATCGTGCAACCAACCTCATATGCAATGCCCGGTGAAGGGCTGCTGCTGTAGCCAGGGACTGCACAACCACATGTGGGAGCCCAGCCATGCAGCCCCCACTGACACCCACCAAAGACTTCCTCGCCAAGCTTGAGGGACCCATCCCAGTACAACATCAGGGTACAGACCGCCACATGCTGGAGGTGGGTGGCACCCAGACAATGGGTGAGGAGCGTGCAGGTAAGGCCACAGTGAAGATTACTAGACTACTGTAGCAGACATACTTGTATCTGTAGAGTATCTACATGCATGTGTCAGGTCATATTGCAGTTGTGGATGGGGTTTTCTAATGCACAGAAGTACACATCTATGGTGAAGGACAGAAAATTGTGCAGTATTGGGGGTTTTACTGTATATGTGCAGACGTGCTGCATCCATCCTGTACCAATGCCGCATGTGAGTCTGCTGACAATACCTCTCTCCCATGGTCTGCATGTGGGCCAGCAGCCTGAAGCTAGTGAGTATGGTTTATAGGTTCATAGGTTCATAGGTTAGAACTAGGCTAACTGCCCTTGTGAGCCATTTCAAGCCTAGCCAATTACCCCATGTGAGAATCAAACCCTGCACCTTGCGTCTGTAAGGTAAACACCTTAACCATTATGCCATCCTTCCTGGAATTGTTCTGTTGTGGTTTGCCAATACCACAGGAATGTGAAGGGCATGCAATTTACCATGCACACAGCTGTCAGTCATAACCGTATTGCTTTATGTGCATGTTCACATGTGGTGGGGTTAACTGCATTGCATCACAGTGGTCAACACAGGGGCCTATCTGAAGAGAATGTAACATTCCTGTAGCATACCTCACAGCCTGTCAGTGCAAGACTTCTGGACAGAGACTACCAAAATGGGGGGACAAATGGCCTAAGGTAGGGACATGTGTGAAACATTACTCTTATACAGTGGATATAGACAGTGTACACACCCCTGTTAAGATGCCAGGTGTTTATGATATATACAAATTGAGACCACAATATGTCAGTCCACACCTTTTCCAACCTTTAATGTGACTCATAACATGAACAATTTACTTGTAAAACCAACCAATCTGTTGGGCACCGAATATGGAGTATACAAACCTTACAATAAGTGGGATGCATATGTGTGCACACCCTTCAGATAATATTTTATTGCAGTAGCTTGTGATTTACTGACAGCATTCAGTCTGCTTGGGTACACACCTGCCATCAAGTAAAGGTACTCTGAGTGACACCAAACAATAGTTTGCTGTACAAGTAGGATATTCATGACATTTGCGCAGTTGCCTGCAACACCAACAACCATGGCTTGCAGACAGCTTACAAAGCAGCAATGAGATCTCATATTTAAAAGGTATCACTCAGGAGTAGTGTACAACAACATTACCACAGCACTGCATACACCATGGAACACAGTGGAGACAGTCATCCATAGGTGGATTGGATATGGGACAACAGTGCAGTTGAAAAGAACCTGACGTCCTTCCAAAACTGATGAAAAGACATGTCCAAACCTGGTCAGGGAGGCTGACAGGAGACATACAGCAACACTGATAGTGTTGCAGGAATCTCTGCAAGTCCTGGTGTTGTGTACTACATGTGAGAACAATCTCCCATATTCTGCATAAGTCTGGCCTATGGAGTAGGGTCAGAAGATGGAAGTATTTCCCCACACCAGAAAACATCCAGGGGTGGATACAACTTGCAATACAGCACATCATGTCTCCCAAAGGCATGTGTGAAAATGTGTTATGGTGTAATGAAACTATGGATTGACCTCAAAGCCACAATACAAAAAGGTACGTGTGGTGCACAAGCAACACCTCTCTTCACCTGAAGACCACCATCCCCATGGTGTATCACACTGGTGGCATTGGCCTACTGTGGGGATGCTGTTCTAAAGCCGGAACTGGGCCTGTAGTCACGGTGGTGGGAATTCTGAACAGTTCAAAATAACACTCTTGTCTGTCCCACAACCATCAGGCATCTGCAAGAATGCTGAGGATGGGGAGGGTTGTCAGCCTTCAACATCACAAAGACCCAAAGCATACATCTAAAGCTACCTAAGAATTGTTTCATCTGAACACACCCATGGTTATTGATTGGCCCAGCCATTGCCTAGACCTAAACCCAATAGCAAAACCCCAGTGTGACCTGACCAGAGCTGTGCTTGCAATCTCACAGAGTTGGAGGACCTTTGCAAGGAAGAGTGGACAAATAATGCCAAGTCAAGATGTGTCATGCTGATAGACACCTTCCCAAGAAGAGTGAATGCTGTAAATCACTTACAAGGTGCTTCAACAAAGTATCATTTTAAGGGTGTGCACACTTATGCAACCACCATATTGTACATATTTCATTCATTAGATTTTACACGTAACACATTTGTTTATTTATTGATTGGATTGCACAGGTCATATGTCACATGAAAGGTGGGTTATATATTTGAATGCATTATTGTGGTCTCGTCTTATATATTGCAAGAACATAGCATGTTAACAGGGTTGTGTACACTTATATCCACTGTAAGCTTAGAAGGTTGGTGGTGTAACAGGAATTGTGTGAACACACATTTACTGTTGGTCTGGAGGTCTGAAAATCAAATGTATGTCATTAATCAGTGATGTCACTCCTCGGATCATCCCAGTTATGTATCAGACAAACACAGGGGTTATGAGGAACAGAGCAAACATATGAGTCAGACATCTACACATCCTGTGAGGATCTGTACAGTTGTGAGGTATGTTCTGTAGTAGTTGCCACTGTGCTATACAGGTGAACAGCAATGATGTGTACATGGGTGCAGTCTGTGCTGGGGAAGGGCCATCACCTATTACACTACTCATGTATCCCAGAGTGCTATATTGTTAGTTAAATGCAGTAAAACTGGCTGCAATGCATGATGTTGAGGGCCATGTGTCATGCATGTCACTATTTGGGTAATGCGAGGTATGTGTAACAGATTTGTGCCACCTCACCTGTAAGTGTCTGTGTGTGCGTGCGTGCATGTGCATGAGTGCGTGTGTGTGTGTGTGTGTGTGTGTGTGTGTGTGTGTGTGTGTGTGTGTGTGTGTGTGTGTGTGTGTGTGTGTGTGTGTGTGTGTGTGTGTGTGTGTGTGTGTGTGTGTGTACCAG
Organism: Protopterus annectens; assembly: GCF_019279795.1. Lineage (NCBI taxonomy): Eukaryota > Metazoa > Chordata > Ceratodontiformes > Protopteridae > Protopterus > Protopterus annectens. The sequence goes on along the minus strand of NC_056735.1, from coordinate 757,549,077 downwards.
CCAACCTCAAAGTGCAGGTATTAATGTACATATGTTGTCTTTCCCTCACAGGTGGTGATGGGGTTCAGGGTCCTTCCCATTTGGAAACTGATGTCATTGTCTCTGCAGACTCTGACAATGATAATTGGAATAGTGAGGTACAGGTGGGGTTGTCAGGGGCTGAATCTGTGCCATTGGTTGGCATCCCACTCTTGTCCACACCATCCCTGTGCACAGTGACAATGCCCAAACATACACCAGTGGCCACAGATGATGGACAGTTGACAGGTGGTGGCATGGAACATGCTAGTGTGGTGACTATGGCACGTGTGAGTGTAGATGCTGTTCATAGCCTGAGTGCAGGCAAGATCCCACACAGGCAGATGGACAGGAGTGCTCACAGGAGGGCTGCTGCTCATCAAGCTGCTGTCTCAAGTGCCACAGCAGGTGTCACAAGATGCATGTTTTGGGCTGTCATGGATGCACAGGCATATAGTGAATGCCACACCAGACAAGCACTCAGGGTGGTGGATGCAACTCTTCCTGGTTTATATGGCAATATACATGACCTTGTTGAGGCCACACGTCAAAAAACTGAGGTCATAAATAGACAGTGGGGTGAGACCTTGGCAATCCTTAACTGTGGTATGTCTGTACTAGTGTGTGGTGAGAGATAGGCATTGGCCATGTGGACATAGGTCAGCACCAACAGCTGAGAGTCTACGGGGCCATGCACCTTCACACTCCCATAGTGGCAATGACACCAGCACTACTGAAGTGGGGTTGCTGTTCACATCACACCAGAGCAGGCCATAGGGCATGTGGTCCTGGCTGGTTCTGTCAGGGGCAAGGATCCAGCAGACAGCAGTCACTGTCAGGAAACAGTACTGCATCTGGCCTTGGGCCTGGTGGTTCCAGTGATTCCCCTGGCAGGACAAGTTCCTGTGTCCATTTCTGGAGATGGTGAACTGGACACCCTGTCATGTACTGTCCACAGCTGTCCAACATACCCCTGTGTAGGGCAGCCACATGGCATGACTGTGTGCATACACACACACACACACACACACACACACACACACACACACACACACACGCATCTGTATCACAGGCAAGTCACCTCCAGACACACACAGCACTTCTGCACAGCCCATCTGTTGGATACCCCTCCAAACGCACACACATGATGTCAACCGTATGGCCCAGCCTAGGCTTCTGGCAAACCCACATCACACCCCATGCATATGATGACACCTGTGCCACATCCCTGTCATCCATAACATTGATGCATAGACATGTTAATATGGGTCTGATGCACAGGGTGAATATAGTACAGTGTAGCTATGTAATACTATGTAAGGTGCTGTCTGCTTGCATTTGTTATGGGTACACATACAGGTGTATGTACTTTATTAGCTAGAATGCATTACTGCTGTTAGTATCACTGACTGAATGTAGTCTGACATGCTGCATTCTGTTTGTGTTCCAGGTGTTCATGTGTCTGCAAGCTGTGGCCCTGCAGACATTCCCAAGAGGGAGTATGGCAGAGTGGGAATACACCAACCATGTCATAGGCAAGGTACCATTTTATATGTACATGTACCAGGTGTGTATGCATGCAACAGTGTGTGAGGGACACTGTTGTCAGACAGTGTGACCTTGCATACATCCCCCTTGTCACAGACAGGTAGCCTTCAGACATGTTACCTCAGTGTTGTGTAGTACCACAGGCTCATACATACAGAACAGGTTACTGTAGTACTGTCAGCAGGTCCCTCACAAATGTAGCCATTACATTAACTGCAACAGATTCACCTGTAAACACCTGTTGGCCCTGCCATTTCTTTCCCATACACTCAACCCTGATGCAGTTGATGAGGGGATGCATAATACTGTGTATGGTAGGTTTGTGGTATGTATTCCTGGGTTCACTGGGTGGAACAGGGAGACAAAATGGTATATCCTTTGCATACACACAGTAAAAGGACTGACACAGGGGATGTGGATACAGTAACACAAACACAGTTGGCAATAGACAGATTAGTAAACCTAAATTTCCACTTTGATGTACTGTAGTACTACATGTACATGACATGCCTCACATAGATTATATGCATGGGACATAACACACTACCTCTTATAACATGTAATGTTCTGAATGCCTTCATGGATGGTGAGATAACCCACCAGAAATAGCATGTGGAGTCATGTATTGCTCCTACAAGCCTGGACAAGTGATAGTGTAGCAGACATTGTATTAGCATGATGTCTCAGTCAGGTATTATACCTGATGCTGGCATGTGTGTCAGTACATTCACTGTGGCTGATTTGGTAACAATATCACATACATGGGCATTGTTAAGGGACACAGACCACATATGTAGGTTGCAAAGATCTGGATATTCCATACACATCAGTACAGAGGACTGGCATGGCCTGCACAATGGTTTAACATGCTACACATGAGGCATATGCCATTACTCTGCTATATAAAGTAATGCCATCAGGAGGAGGTAAACAGGCATGGGTGGTGCACACATCAAAATGGTGCCAGTCAAACAGGATATGATCTTCACTCAAACACACTTACACAGTTGCCAGTATTGCGATCAGAACCTTTACCTATCTAGTTATTACTACTATAGTGTTACACAGTTATCAGACGTGCCACGGAGCTTACATAAATTTACTTAGTCCCAAGGTACTTCTAAGGTGAATGACATCAGCAGGGCTAGTAAAGTAGGGTGATGGGAAGTTTACAGAGTAGTGCACAACTCAAAATGGTACAACCCTCACAGTATATGATTCTCACACAAACACTTGCAAGTATTGAAATTAGAACCCCTACCTATCTAGTTATTTCTAATATAGTGTTATGCAGTTATCAGACACGCCATGTAGCTTACATAATTTCACCTAGTCCCAAGGTATTTCTAAGGTGAATGACATCAGCAGGCCAAGTAAAGTAGGGTGATGAGAAGTTTACAGGGTGGTACACAACTCAAAATGGTATAACCCTCACAGTATATGATTCTCACACAAACTATTGAGATTAGAACCCCTAACTGTCTAGTTATTTCTACTATAGTGTTACGCAGTTATCAGACACACCACAGAGCTTATATAATTTCACCTAGTCCTAAGGTACTTCTAAGGTGAATGACATCAGCAGGCCTAGTAAAGTAGAAGTTTACAGGGTGGTGCACAAATCAAAATGATATAACCAATACAGTATATGATTACCACACAAACGCACACTTAATTGACAGTATTGAGATTAGATCCCCTGCCTATCTAGTTATTTGTACTATAGTGTTATGCAGTTATCTCATGTGCTACAGAGCTTACTGGGCAGTCAACTGGCCAAAGGTGCTGATAACTGCACAGCTGAGTTAAACTATTACAGGTGCTAGAAAGTCTGCCTTCAGTTTTTCCCTTGGATGTTGCTAGTGTTTTTTCTCTTGCACTTCAGCAGGTTTTTGCATCAATTATTCTAGCACACCTGAGAGCCATCAGCAGTAGTCATTCCTCACAGAATTAGTTCCACTACTTAGTAGTTATGACCACCCCTCCTGCCATGATTAAAGTGCAGTTATCTGTGCGTGTTTTTGCCCATTAACCTTGCGCACTTGGGCATTCTGAGGCCCTGTTGCAACTGCCTCATTTACACAGACAACCCTCGCCTCTAAACACCCAACACTCAGAATTGGGAGAGATACCCCTAAATCACCGAAATGGAAGATATGCACTCTCCAGCGAGGACTGGTCTAGCTGGTCAAGAGGAGAAGGGTCACCACCTGCACCACACCACATGGAACACATACCCCTCCAGAACACCTACTATCACAGCTCTGACATACAAAAACCACACACCCACCTTCACAGAGGTACAACAATAAAGATTTACCCCAAACAGCAGAGACCACCAAGACAGCCACCCACTTGACCACCACAACACAGCACAAACCACAGGACACATATCTCACCTACACAGTGTGCCCCTCACCATAAGTTCCTAAGGCTAACCACTTTGCCCAATACAGTAATCATATGTGACTCATTAGTGTGGCACACAGATGTCCCAGTCACTAGGTTGAACATGGAGAAGGTAACAGTCATATGTCTATCAGGTGCCAGAATCCAGCACATAACACACCCAGTCAGGTTACTCCACAACAGCTACAAGTATCATTCTGTCATTGTCCATGTGTGTGTGTGTGAATGACCTGAAACACACCGCCCTGCACTACATGAAAAGAGACATGGTGGGGCTCTCAGATTATGTGGGCCAAGCAGGTATGGCAGCAGCCTTGAGCAGTATACTACTGTCAACCAGAATTATACCACAGTACAAACAACAAATGATTGACTTCAACAATTGGCTTAAGTGCCTGGGTTCATTCCCAGGGGATCCAGTATCTGTCTGCTTGGGATGACATGATTGACAGACTGCAATGGTTTGCCAGAGATGGCCTGCATCTGTCACCCCTGGGTTTCCAGGTACTGGCTAAGTGTCTTGCCACCCCTATAGTGCCTTTTTAGGCAGTATTCCAAATCAAAATACCATTGTAACAGCTATACATAAATGCAGTCTGAGGGTCATGCTGCTCAACACTAGACATCTGCATCTCAAGATGCAGTCACTCAAAGCACTCCTCAAAATGGAGAACATTGACATTTGTGCTGTAACAGAGACCTGGTTTACAGCAGCAGACAGCACCCCTGCACTACTCAGGCTATAACTCAATCCACACATGTCAGCCCCAAAACATGGACCACAGCTCCAAAGGTGGTGGTGTCTCCATATTCATACAGGATATGCACACCTCCAGGCTAGTATCCCAGCATAATGCATCTAAGATACTTCAGGTAAAACAAACATTGGGTAATAGTGCAATCCAGGTCATAGCCTGATATAGGTCCCCATCCATGTCCCTAGACTCTCAATCCACATTCCTCAACACCCTGAAATCTATCAAGGTCCAACCCAACACTCTCATACTAGACTTCAACTACCCATCCATCAACTGGGAAAGATACTCAAGCACCAATACACTGGCCCAATGCTTCCTGGAATTCATCAGTTCCAATGCCCTGGACCATCTCATTCTGACACCCAGTAGAGGAAGCAACATCCTTGACCTGTGTTGATTAATGACATATGGGACTGTTGCTTGACAACAGTAGTCAATCCTTACCTGCTTAGATCCAACATAGAGTAATCACCATGGAAATCCACATCTTACCCACACCCCCACAAAGTTAATCACCTTGAAAAACTTCTCCAAAGCTGACTTTGGACTCCTAAAAACAGAGGTGGCTAACTTCACAGCACCCAAGCCAATGGCAAATACCTTCAGAACTGCCAAATCATACACAAATGCACTCTACAAACATGTACATCAATGCATGGGACTAGCCATACCCAACAGAACCATGTCACTTGTCTCCAAACACTGGAGGCCAGTCTGGTGGTCCCCTGCCATTAATAACCTGTACAACAGAAGGAATAAACTGTTGCAGACAAAGGTGGAGTCCCAAGAGTGGTAAAACCCCCTTATTAGCCTCAGCAACAGCTTGAGATTCCTCATGAAATCATCTAAAGCTAGCTATGACAGCAGAATTGCAGCAGACACTGACAACAGTCACAAAGCTTTTGATAGTCATATCCAGAACCTCCATGGCAATACCAAGAAGTGCTCTGAGTTACTGAACAATGCTACCTCCTATACTGAGTCAACAGATATTGCCAACATTCTTGTCAACACATTCAGTGCCAGCTTTACCCCTCTCACCCCCCATGGGAACAATCAGAATGCCAGAGCAATGCCAGGCACCCAGGATTACTGCCACCCAGGTTAAACCTTCATTGTCCACAGGCAAGACTACAGCTTCCATGGGACCCAACATTATCAGTGGCTGTGTTCTCCATGAACTACAAAGATACTTGGCACCATATCTGTTCACCCTGTTCAGTCACAGCCTCATCTCAGGCTTTGTCCCTCCAAAATGGTGAACTGCTACAGTCATCCTTCTAGATAAAGGGGTAGTGACTACAGACCCTGGGAATTATCAGCCCATTAGCCTGATGAGTCTGATATGTACAGCTATGGAGAGCATCATCAAGGACCTGATCGACAAACATATAGGTAATCTCCTATCTCTGGACCCCACACAGTTTGGCTTTGTGAAAGGGAGATCATGCTTGCTCAACCTGGTGGACTTCTTTGAGTCAGTCACCAGGGCTGTGCATGACAGTAAGGCACTGCATACAGCCTACGTCAATCTGGCCAATGCTCGTGATACCATTCCTCAGTCAGGTATTATTGATGAACCCACCAAACTGGGCCTCAACCCCTATATCATTGGGGGGTGCAAATTGGCTCATAGATAGAACACACAGTGTGAAAGTAGTGAACTCCAAGTCAGACTGCCAACCAGTGATGAATGGGGTCCCACAGGGATCACTCCTGTGTACTCCCCTGTTCAGCATCTACTCAGGAGTCCAGGCCAACACAAAGGAACTCTGGCTGACTAAGTTCACAGACTACTGCAAGCTGGGAGCCATCGTTAACTCCACAAGTGATGCAGACATCCTACAGAAAAGTCTCACTGAGACCACTGACTGGTGTGGACACCATGGCCTGAAGCTTAACAACACAAAATGCATAATCAGCCCCTTTGGTAAAAACTCAGTTCCCACTAAGTAACACATCAATGAGAGCCCACTGAACACTGTAAGCCTTATAAGACATCTGGGGCACAGGTTGACAGCAACCTCTCCTTTAACCACCAAATTGCCACTGTGATCAGGGAATGCTTCTGTGTTGCACATCTCATTACCAAGGGATTTGCATCCAGGAAGAAAGAGGTCATCATCTGTGTACTCTTCCCTTATTAGACCAATCATCAAGTATAATACCCCATTTGGCATGTACCTCACTAGACACCTGCAACAGTTGGAGAGGGAACAGAGGTACATCACAAAGAGGATCCTAGACATTAAACACATGTCCTACACAGACAGACTCAAAAGACTCCAGCTATTCTCTGTTTCATATTACCTACTTAGAGGAGATTTCTGCTTGACTTGCAAAGCCATGTCTGACCCAGCTCTTTTAGAAATGCTACATCTAAAGACATCCCAATCCATCTGCACCACACACTGCAGGGATCTTGACCTCATTATCACAATCAACACAACATGCTGGAGGGACAGGTTCCTCACCCAGAGACTGCACATGCCCTGGAATAGAGTTCCCATACATGTCAAGCAAAAAACCTTGATGACCCTGTTCCAGTGAAATCTTGATGAGTGGATGGGTAATGGAAAGTTCACCCCAGGGATCACTCCAGTGTCTCTATTTGATGGAGGCACTGAGAACTAACATCAGGTGGCACAATGGCAGGGCACTTCTATGGGCTAGGCTTGTAAAGGTTCCAGGGTCATTAGCCTAGTACACACCTATGAACCCATAAGGGGAGTGACATCAGTATGACTGATAAAGTAAGCCAGTAGGTGGGAAATTTATCAAAATACTTCTTCCTACAAACATACACACTTACACACATACTTATTCACCCACACACATATTTGCCAGATCTGAGAGTAGAATCCTGCTGATCTAGCTATTTGTACTATAGTATTAGGCAGTTATCGCACATGCTACAGAGCTTACTGGGCTGACAACTGGCCAAACATGCTAATAAGGGGAATGACATCAGCAGGACTGATAAAGTAGGGCAGTGGGTGGGAAACTTATCAAAGTACTTCTTCCTACAAACATACACACTTATACACACACTTATACACCCACACACACGTTTGCCAGATCTGAGAGTAGAAACCCTGCCTATCTAGTTATTTGTACTGTAGTGTTACACTTTTATCACATGGGCTACAGAGCTTACTAAGCTGACAACTGGCCAAAGGTGCTGATAAGGGAAATGACAGCAGGACTGATAAAGTAGCACAGTGGGTGGCAAACTTATCAAAATACTTCTTCCTACAAATATACACACTTACACACACAAATATACACCCACACACACATTTGCCAGATCTGAGAGTAGAAACCCTGCCTATTTAGTTATTTGTACTATAGTGTTACACTTTTATCACATGGGCTACAGAGCTTACTGGGCTGACAACTGGCCAAAGGTGCTGATAAGGGAAATGACATCAGCAGGACTGATAAAGTAGGGCAGTGGGTGGGAAACATCACAATACTTCTTCCTACAAACATACACACTTACACACCCACACGCACATTTTCCAGGTCTGAGTAGAACACCTGCCTATCTAGTTATTTGTACTATAGTGTTACGCAATTATAGCATGCACTACAGAGCTTACTGGGCTGACAACTGGACAAAGGTGCTGATAAGGGAAATTACATCAGCAGGACTGATAAAATAGGGCAGTGGGTGGAAAACATATCAAAATACTTCTTCCTGCAAACATACACACTTATACACCCACACGCACATTTGTCAGATCTGAAAGTAGAACCCCTGCTTATCTAGTCATTTATACTATAGTGTTACACAGTTATTGCATACGCTACAGAGCTTACTGGGCTGACAACTGGCCAAAGGTGCTGACATGGGAAATGACATCAGCAGGAGTGATAAAGTAGAGCAGTGGCTGAGAGACTTATCAAAATACTTCTTCTTACAAACATACACACACACACACACACACACACACACACACACACACACACACACACACACACACACACACTCATTTGACAGATTTGAGATTAGAGCCCCTGTCTAGTTAGTAAGTTGTACTGTAGTGTTATGCAGTTATCACACACAATACGGAGTTTACTGGGCTAACAACTGGCCAAAGGTGCTGATAAGGGGAATAACATCAGCAGGAGTGATAAAGTAGGGCAGTGGGTGGGAGACCTATCAAAATACTTCTTCCAAACACACACACACTCATGTACCAAATCTGTGATTAGAACCCCTGTCTAGCTAATGATTTGTACTATACTCTTACACAGTTACCACACACATTACAGAGCTTACTGGGCTGACAGCTGGCCAAAGGTGCCAATAAGGGGAATGACATCAGCAGGACTGATAAAGTGGGGCACTGAGAAGTGTTGTGGGTCAGAATGGCATAAAACTGTTTCACCTGCAAGCAAACACACACTCCCTCACTCTCACCTACACAACCATCACACACACACACACACACACACACACACACACACACACACACACACACACACACACACACACACACACACACACACACACACACACACACACAGTATTAAGATTAGAACCCCTACCTATCTAGTTATTTGTACTATAGTGTTATGCAGTTATCACATGTACTACAGAGCTTATAGGGGTGATTGGTGTCCAGTGGTACATCTAAGGTGAATGAAAGCAGCAGATCTTGTGAAGTAGAGCAACGTAAAGTGTACTGAGTGGGAAGAGTCTCTTAATACTTAGACCTATAGACACACACAAACACACATAGGCAGGTGATGTGATATTATAAAGCCAGCCTCAGTACCTTTACACAATGGGGCTCACCTTTTATGCTGGCATGTGCAACTGCTTACAACTGGTATGCCACTGTCCACAGCAGGACATCACTGTATGCCATTCAGGGTATCCGTGTTTGTGACTCACTCTCTGTCTCCCTGTGTCTGTCTCTGTATCACTGTCTGTCTCTCAGTTCCTCACATCTATGTGTGTATATGCTTGACATATGTTATCTATTGCCTATATATATATATATATATATATATATATATATATATATATGTGTGTGTGTGTGTGTGTGTGTGTGTGTGTGTGTGTATCTCATGCAACAGAAGCAGCTATATCACATATTGGCCACCTACAGCTAGCTGAGGGCAATCCTGTCTGATGTGTGTGTGTGGGGACACTTGAGGTGTACATAGCTGTCTGTATGCACAGACATATATACACAATAAAGTCATATATTCTGATGTGGGTTCCAACATGTCCTGTGATTCTCTAAGTGTAGCAGCATGTCCAGTGTGACCTTCTATAGTTAGAGTGGAACTCCATTCCAGTGATAGGTGTACTCCAGTCCAGGGTTTTGTGTGCTATAGCCATACATCTCAGGAGTACACAAGCCTTTTCTCAGAGTACTTGTGTTGTTTAGCAGACATTTTCTGACATATATGTAGTCTGAAGCTGCAATGTATTGTGTCATTACCTAGTGCCAGACATCCTCAGATCATCGCAGTGCTTTACCAGAGGAATACTAGTTGTATGATGTATAAACCAATGTTATGAGGGCAGCTATGTACATTTTTGCCAAACAAGGCCATTTGTGAGGTGTGGCTACAGCCAGTTTAGTAATGACATGTGTCTGTGTATACAGTGCAGCAACCTGGTGATATACTGGCTGGGCATCTCCTGCTTGTGTGGTATCTTTCTAACCTGAGATGTCATATCCTTGTATGGGCATACCTCTCACCTGTACATGTTTTGGCAGGTTGTCCAGGTGTTTATATAGAGGTCTCATCCATTCTATGTAAACTTGTGTTTTTATGGCAAGTTAGTTACATATAATTGAAGTGTGATGTTACAAAATAATACAGACATTACTGTTTGAGCATACAAAACCTTCAGAAAATTCCTGCTACTGCAAACCCCTCACCCTACCAACCTCCTCAGTATGTAAGGGTGATATATAGAACACATGCCTATCATTGAGCCTTTGCTCCACTTTTATTTCTGCCCTTGTCCAGACATCCTGCTGTCAGATGTTAGGAGTTATGGGTGTGGGTACAGAGTGCATTCAGCTGTGCAGGCATGTCCATTATATGTAAAAGATAACATAAGAAAAAAAGGATTATTGAGAATGACCACTGGCAGCAGTACCACAAAGCACTTATATTCACAAAAGCCTTGGCACCTCTGCTACACATCCTTCAAGATGTCAGTAATATGTGTAGTATATTCCACATAGCACTGTGACATCCAGGTATGTCAGTGGCAGAGCAGTGGATGTCACTGACATGCATAATAGTTGGCACTGCAGTTATCTGCACATGGCCCTGTCAAAGTCAGCACTGTACCTATGGCACTACAAGATAAATGGCAGGAGAACGTGCTGGCCAGATCCAGACAGTATTAACCATACATACACATAGTTCATTGAGCCCTGCATACTGTGGACAGACAACATGTTTCCATGTGTATTGGTACAGCCCTGCCAATGTGTGCTATGCTGCTATTTCCCTGCAAACATACATATTATTGCATTTGTGTGGGTATATGGGGGGGGTCACACCTGTCAACTGGACACATTTGTACAGACTGTGCTGATATTTGTTTTACATTTTGGTTCCATTTACCATACTATTGTGCCCTATCTTGGGGACTAGAGGCATATCAGTGAAGAGCCCAGGTCAGATTGTTTTGGCATACATTTGAGTTTCAGACTTCTTACTCTTCATAACCTTACTGCAACTGCAGGTCCTGCTGTGCTATCACTATGTGAGTCTGTAGGGCGTTAATTCTATGTGTGCCTTTACCAGACATTTCTTTGTGGTTTTTTACAGCTGACTTGCTGTGTGTGTGTGAGGGGTGGTTATGGGACCCCCACTCTGACATCCATGCCTATGACCTATGACCCCTAGTTTGTTGTCCCCACACATATACTACTGTGAGATTTGCCACCTTGGGTACTACTGCATAGTGTGTAGAGGCCAGTTTTGAATGGGATACAAGACATTTCCTAGTGTCTCACATAGCTCTCAGTTGTTTGTTGCTATTCCAGTAGGCCACCCCATTCCCTTGCATGTATTCAACATTACCATAGATATGCTAGCAGAACATACTAATCCATTCATTTATTGTTAAGAAGACTGACTTACTTTGTGCTTGTAGCAGTTGTGAGGACGGTGCTTGAGGGCCGCCTGTGTTGGATGCACACAGTACAGTGCTAATACATGGTAAGTTACAGGTAATGTGATGTGTCTGTCATCCATTTTCCTGTGTGTGTGAGTCAGAGAGAGGTGTCAGTCCCTGGGGTCCCTACAGTGTCAGTGTGTGTGCTATACATTGCCTCTTTGCCAAGGCCTGAGCATACTGGGCATGCCTCCATCTGCCTAAGGGAGCAGTCTCAGGGGCCTCCTCCTGTGAGTCCCTCTGTGCCTGTGGGGATCTTAGCAATGGTGGGGGGCTGTGTAGCCCTTCCTTGTGCTGTTTCTGCTGCAGCTGTTTCCATAGGATCATATTGTGTATCATGGCACATACTATGAACATGTGTGCATATGTGGCTGGAGAGTACTGCAAGGTTCCACCAGATATATAAAGGCAGTGGAACTGTGACTTGAGCATTCCAGACACATGCTCTATAATGATCCTGGTTTGTGCATGTGCCTCATTATGGTATTCTTGTGTTGGTATGTGTGCATTTCTGATGAGTGTCATCATCCATGGCTCCAGTGCATAGCCAGCATCCCCTACCAGATGGCCATACGGGATGCCCCCACTGGCAAAATGCCTGGTACAGCTGTGATGCATGCCAGATGTGAGAGTTGTGATAGCTTCAAGGGCTACCAGCACATACATTCATGATAATGCCCTGGGCACTGCATACAACCTGGCAGTTGAAGAAGGGGAATCCATTGCAGTTTATGTAGACCCTATCCTGTTCACTGGGTGGTGGTTTGATCTGGATGTGCGTGCAGTCTATGGCACCCAGTACATCTGGGTATTCTGCTACATGGTGGAAGAGATGCATATTGCTGGTCCTCTCCTCATGGGTGTTGAGGAAATAAATGTGCTCACTGGCATGTGCTGACATGGCATCCAGGAACTGGTGGAGTACCCTGGGTGCTGATGCCTGTGAGATCCCCATGATATCCCCAGTTGGCCTTTGGAAAGTACCTGTGGCTAGTATTCTTAAGCCTACACATACCTTGGTATCCACTGGGGTGAGCTCCCCTCTGTTGGTTCTGTGTGTGAGGCGTGGCCGGCACAGCACAACAATTTGCTGTAGAATGTCCCTGTCCACCCTATAGCGCTCCCCTATCTCCAGCTCATGTAGTGCCTGGTAGATTACCCTGGGTCTGTACACTCTTCTCCTTCTCCTCACTGTGGGTTGGTCATCAGCATTCACATCCTCACCACCCTGCCAGCATCCAGACCAATGGATTAATATGGACAGCAACTATTGCCATTAACACCATGCACACTTACCCTGTCACCCCAGGGGAATCCAGTGGCTTGCAGCCTGCGAATGTAGGAGTGACAGAATGCACTAGCCTGCTACAGATGGCCTGCATTACTACCAAATGGCCTACAGTCCTTTGTCAAAGGCCTGTGCCTCACCCGTAGTGCCAATGTATGTTATCTCATGTGGTCCCAACTAACAACTTAACACAGTCAACATAACACAAATGCAAGGCCATGTTGACAAATCCCAGTAGCATGCCCATCATGTCCTACTGCATGAACTGTGGACCAACCCCTAAATACTGTTGGGATAAAGGGGCAACTATAGGGATACTTGTCAGATATCGCTCGCATAATGTTAGGAAGAGAATAGAATAACAGAGTGGGGGTGTAGATGCATGGATGTCATGGAGTCTGTGAAGTCTGAAACTGTGATGTGTGCCCATACTACCCCTGCCTGCAAACCCAGTAATGGGTGGCTACAAACCTGCTTGTAAACCACAATGTGAAGGGGAACTGACCAGATATATGATCCCTGCATCTGGGTAACCTGGGTGAATTTGTACAGCTGAAAGGTATGGCCACAGCAGGATACGGCCATTCTGTTACGTCAATATATGTACAAGAAGAGGATCCTCAGCCATCACAGTATCAAGGTGCTGGACCATTTACACAGACCAATCAGCAAGTGTCTGCAGCTACCCCTCCAGAACGACATGAGTGTGCAAGAATATGTAGGCTGCAGACCACAATACTGGACACAGCTTCATCCATCATGTATTTCCCAGGAAATAAGTGTGAGCAAATAAGTATATCTGTCAGTAGTTGATGACATAATACATCACAGTGTAAAACAGTACATATGTCTGAATATCTCTGCTAACACCAACCATGTAACACAAGCAGCACAAATGCAATAGTACTGTATCCCACTATCTGTCACCCATTGTGACTCCATATTGTCAACCTATCTACATATATCCTGCAGAAACAGGTTGCTAGCTATAGGTGTAGAACACCAAACCCTGGACTGGAATACAACCTACCTGGAATGGATTCACACACTCAATACAGAAGGTCATACTGGGCATACTCCTACACTTAGAGAAATGAAGCCCATGTCTGACAACATAGTGGACTATACATATCTGTCAGTCACATATGTTTGTGCACACACACCACATTGTACACCATTCATGCTTTGCACACACATTGGATAGGAATACTCACACATATCCAAGGCCAACACACTATAATATGTCAAACATACACACACAGAGATGTGGGGAAGAGAGAGACAGGTGGTGACAGAGAGATTTCCATCATGAGGCCTGTCCCACCCACCACACATCCAGTTGGCCAATATCACATGATGTGCTGATGTCAATCACTGTAGACATTGCTTTTGGTAGCCCTCAGCCCTGTAGTGTCTGTGGTGCTTGTGATAACTGTGTAACATGATAGTACAAATCAGTATTCATCTAGCATTTGTATATACAGTCTTGTCAAATGTAAAGTTGTGTGTGACTGAGTCTGTGTATGTATTTCCAGAGGAATGGTTTATGGCCCATTCAGACACACTGCATTTCCCATTGCCCATGTTAGGACTCCTGCTGATGTTAGTCACCTTGAAATAACCCTCTGGCCAAGTCTCAACCCTATATTCTGGTTGGCGCTTGTGATACGCATATAATACTGTAGTGCAGAAAACTAGTTAGGGAGGAGTTCTAATCCCAGACATGGCAACTGTGAAATTCTGTGTGTGGAGATGAATGATTTTGAGGCCATTCACAATCCCTACACCTCCTATTGCCCTACTATAGCATGCCTGCTGATGTCAGTCACCTTGAAATAACCCTTTTGACAAGTGCCAGCCTCATAAGCTCTGTGGCACTTGTGATAACTGTGTAATGGTATAGTGTTGCATACTAGTTAGGTAGGAGTTCTAATCCCAGACATGGTAACTATGAAACTCTGTGTGTTTGTGTGTGTGTGTGTGTGTGTGTGTGTGTGTGTGTGTGTGTGTGTGTGTGTGTGTGTGTGTGTGGAGATGAATGATTTTGAGGCCATTCACAGTCACTACACCTCCCATTGCCCTACTTTAGCATGCTTGCTGATGTCAGTCACCTTGAAATAATCCTTTGGACAAGTGCCAGCCCCATAAGCTTGCGGTAACTGCATAATGCATAATGCTGTAGTGTAACATACTAATTAGGTAGTAGTTCTAATCCCAGACATGGCAACTGTGAAACTCTGTGTGTGTTTGTGTGAGAATGTGTGTGTCTTTGATGATTTATGGACATTGACACTTACTACTCTCCCCTTACCCCTCCTTTAGCACTGCTGCTGATGCTAGTCACCATCAAAGATACCTGTGGAGAGCTCTCCAACATATGAGCTCTGTGGTTCTTTCGATAACTGTGTAATACTATAGTGTAGCATACTAGTTAGGTATGAGTTCTAATCCCAGACATGGCTACTTTGTGTGTTTGTGTGAAAGAGTGTGTGTGTCTTTGATGATGCCTAATTTAATGGGCATTGGCACTTACTACTCTCCCCTTACACCCCCATTAGCACTGCTGCTGATGTTAGTCACCGTCAAAGATACCTGTGGAGAGCTCTCCAACATATTAGCTTTGTGACACTTGCGATAACTGAGTAATGCTATAATGTAGCATACTAGTTAGGTAGGAGTTCTAATCCCAGACATGGCACTATGAAACTGTGTGTGTTTGTGTGAGAGAGTGTGTGTGTCTTTGATGATACCTGATCTTATGGACATTGACACTTGCTACTCTCCCCTTACCCCTCCTTTATCACTGCTGCTGATGTTAGTCACCTTCAAAGATATGTGTGGAGAGCTCTCCAACATATAAGCTCTGTGGCGCTTGTGCTAACTGTGTAATACTATAGTGTAGCATACTAGTTAGGTAGGAGTTCTAATTCCAGAGATAGAAACTGTGTGTTTTTGTGTGAGAGAGAGAGAGAGTGTGTGTGTGTGTGTGTGTGTGTGTGTGTGTGTGTGTGTGTGTGTGTGTGTCTTTGATGATACCTGATTTTATGGACATTGACACTTATGACTACCCCTCCTTTAGCACTGCTGCTAATGTTAGTTACCTTCAAAGATACCTTGGCACAGCTCTGCAACATGTAAGCTCCATGGCACATGCCATAAAGGCAGAACAATGTAGTAGCAGTAACTACATAGTTATGGGTTTGAATCCTGTTTGTGTGTGTATATATATCTGTACCTCAAAGATTTTGACCCCATGGACACCCAGTACACATCTCAGAGCCTGACTTTAGCAGTCCTGCAGATATCATCCACCTTAGAAGTACCTGTTGCCAACCCTAAACCATGTAATGTCAGTGGTATATGTGGTAAATGCGTAACATAATGGTCCGTAAAGATTGTTAGATAGAGGATTGAGCCTCACCCCTGGCAAATGTAAATGTGTGTGCAGGGTAAAATTATTTTTGGGATCTCTCACCCGCTACATCACCCAAATACAGTATTTATAAGGGCTGGTGATGTTCCTCACCTTAGAAGTACCTTGGGACAGCATCCATCCTATAAGCTCCGTGGCGCTTGTGATAAATGCGATACACTGTAGTAGCAATTCATAGCTAGGTAGGGGTTTGAATCTCAGTGCTGGTGTGTGTGTGTGTAATGTGTGAGGTTGCTGTGATTGTGTAATAACAGGATCCATTGTAGGGTGGGTTTTGCTAAGTTATTGTGTTGAGGACCTAGTATATGTCACAATGTCCACCTTACAAGGACAACAGATGTCAAACACTGGAGAGGTTGGTGTAGACAATCCATAGCCCTACATGTGACATTATGGATTGGTGAACAATATAGGCAACCCTTCTATTACTCAGAGAACACTGCCCCCCATGTCTCATACACAGACACACTTGGCTAGGCAACAACCACTATATTGGTAGTTCCCTGCATATAGCCTCACAGATAGTAACCACAGTGTGATTGCAGTGGACTATATGCCTGTTGACCACAACAATGCCACTGACATCAGAAAGTACTGTAATGTGTTACATCTCCTGACTGAGTGTGTGTTATCCAGCAAGTAAAAGGACATGGCACCCTGTTCCACCCTCTCAGTAGGCAAATAAATGTATACAGTGGCCCTTTTGCTATGTTCCCCACTAAACACCTGCAACAACTGTAGAGTCTGCAAACTTAACCCACAAAGGGACTACCATGCCTTATACACATGCCCTGTATAGACAGACACCACTAACTCAACTGAATATCCGTATCATGCTGTCAGTGTGGGTGCAAGCATGACCTCAGGTACATACCCAGATCTCAACCAATGAGGTCAGGAATGCTACATCAGAAGATAACAATTTGTCCACACAACATGCCCCAGAGACCTTAAGTACACTTTACATGCATGTGGGGCATGTGCAAAACCCAGACACTGTCCATGTTATGGGATATAGATCACATACATGGGAAGCAGTGCACATCACTGGCCACCCACAATAGTAACCCAGATGAGTGGATGGTGAGTACAAAACCCACCCCTGGGGACCACTTCAGGGATTACACCCCTGAGCTACACTGGGGACTATTGCCGTGTGGCCTGATGCCAAGGTATTCCCTTGGCCTAGCCTTGTATAACCTTCAGGCCCATTCACCTACTATACACCTGTGAAGTAATGAACCTATGCATCTCAGTAATGACAAGTGTGTCTGTGTGTGTGTGTGTGTGTGTGTGTGTGTGTGTGTGTGTGTGTGTGTGTGTGTGTGTGTGTGGAGATGAATGATTTTGAAGCCATTCATACTCACTACACCTCCCATTGGCCTACTTTAGCATGCCTGCTGATGTCAGTCACCTTGAAATAACCCTTTGGCCATGTTTCAGCCCTATAAGCTCTGTAGTGCTTGTGATAACTGCATACAACTGTAGTGTAGAAAAGTAGTTAGGTAGGAGTTCTAATCCTGATTCTGCTAACTGTGATAATGTGTGAGTTTCTGTGAGAGAGTGTGTGTGTGTCTTTGTTGATACCTGATTTTGTGGACATTCACACTTACTACACTTTCCTTACCCCTCCTTTAGCACTGCTGCTGATGTCACTCACCATCAAAGATACCTTTGGACAGCTCTCTAACATGTAAGCTCCATGGCACATGCAATAACTGTGTAACACTGTAATAACAATGCATAGTCAAGTAGGGGTTTGAAACTGGTAAGTGCGTGTGTCATCAGTATCCTGTTGGGCTGATTGTGTAATGACAGGAGCCATTGCAGTGTGGGTTTTGCTACATCATTATAATGAGGACTTATATGTCCCTATGTCCACATTACAAGGTCAAGAATTTTCAAACACTGTAGAGGTTGTTGTAGACAATCCACAGCCATAAATGTGTACAGCCATGTGCAATTACAGTGTGACAGCATAAACAATATAGACAACCATTATAATACCCAGATACCACTCTCCACCCATAGATCATACACAAACACACTTCCTTTCTTACTTTCTCTCTGTCTCTGTCTGTCTCTCCCTGTCTGGTGGATGTGGAAAAGTACATCTGTTTGACATAGGCAGCAGCTTGACTTTTGTAGGTAATGCTCATGATCAGCTGATGGTCTTTGCACGAATTGGAGTCCCCCACTTGCTAATTGCATGTGGAACAGCTGTGGTATCATTCCTATAGTCAATTGCATGCAAACACACTCTTATAACTAGACACTTCATGTGGGTGTTGGCTGTTTTCCTTCACTGTGAGCAGGACTTCATGTGGGTGTCTGACAAACAGCATCGCAGAGAGTAGTTGGAAATAACCTCTTACAACATACACTGTGGAGACAGGCCACCAAACTGGAGGTGGTGTTCCAGACATGGGGACAGAATGTAAGTATTGCTGTTCTACATTTGAAGTAATGGTTTAACAAGGTTTATGTGGATATGGCTGTTCTACATGATTTAAAGTCTGACATGACAGTGTTATATGGTTGAGGAAACTCACACCTGTAGGTCTATATGCAGACTGGCCAGAGTTTTGAGTCTTAGATGTGGTGTGTTACTCAAACATTTCCTATCTTTAGAAAAGCAGTAGCATACTTTGATGATTGCAGTAGTTACATGGTGACATCCATGTGAGTTACTGACTTCATATCCCTCAGAAGAGATATGTCACAACAAACCCTGTTACACCAGGAATTTTCTCAGTTTATCACAGCAATATGTCAATATTGGCCCTGTGTTTGTGCCTCTGTACCCCAAGCCTGTCACCCTTTGTCCATATGTAATGCAGTAAGAGATGCATATGTACAGTATATCATTATTTACTGATATCATTCCTGATAAGCCAGTGATATATCAAACTGCTAGATATGTTATGTATAGTAGGCCTTATATTTGAGGACAAAACCTGGACATTCTGTTGTAGTCTGTACAGTAGTGAGGTCTGTGTACTTATGGTGATTGTTGACAGAGTGTCAGTATTGTGTAGCAGTGTATTGTGAATATGTTACTTGGCCTGAGTACAGACTGTGGTAGATGTCAGTGTTCTTGGTCCTATTCTATCTGATGTTGCATGCTGCTCCAGTTTCTGGTACCATATCAGCGTATATGTTTGTAGGGCCAGACTGAGAGATATGTCCCATACCACAGTCAGGCATCGGACTACACTGTGAATTGGGCCAGTATATGTAGGGTTAGTGTGTGAGTGGCAAATATGAGGATGGTTTTGTTCACACAATCCATATACTGTACTATTAATTAGGCTTACCATAATGTGACTGTGACTGTGTTGAGACTGGTTGTGGGTATGCACTTTCACACTAGTGGCTGTTACTCCATTCTGTTACATGCCTGTAATGCCTGCTATATTTGCAAGAACATGTGTATTCCCCCATATGAAACTTGGGTCAGTGTTGTGGCAGTCTGCTTGTAGTTTACACAGTGCTTTGTGACATGCCTAGCAGCTCAGGGTATTTATCTAGTGTGATGTTATGTCCAGATATTTGTCAGATGTACTGTTGCCTGGCCACCATATGTGTTGTGTATTTCTGAAAAAGCAGTGGGATGCTGTGAAGATGTATGTCACTAACTAGTGGGAAGTATGTGGGCTTGGGACCTCTGCTCCTCCTGTTAATATGTGTTAGGACAGACAGGAGTGCATGAATGCATCAACTATGTGAGCTTATCTATTCCAGTACATCCTCTTTGCCAGGCTTGGTCCACACGTCTTACACTAAGGACCAGATTGTTTCAGACTGTCCATGTTTAGTGGTAATATTTCTGCAGCATTCCACAGGATCATTACTGTGATTTGAGTGGTACTTCACTATGATGATTTTATGATGTCTGTCAGTAACTGATGGCGTACATGTCAGTATCAGAAGTGACTTCCTACACAACATCTCTGTTGACAGACACCCTGTTACTGTAACAACATTTTACATTTATACCTGCAATACTTATATTACACTCCCCTTGCACTAAGAGGTTGTGACTTATGGTGCTGAGGTATGACTCCACTACATGTTATGGGCATATGTTATATATACACATATATATATATATATATATATATATATATATATATATATATGTGTGTGTGTGTGTGTGTGTGTGTGTGTGAGAGTGTGTGTGTGTGTATGTACATGTATACGTATATATATATATATCCTAGTCATGTGTAAAAATGAGTGTTGTATATACCTTCTCAGATGTATCCCACCATATTTATCTGATATGTGTATATTTATATATAAAAACATGACTGATTCAACACTATTTTCACTTACAAATACTAAACAATTGTAGTAGTCAAAGCAGTTGTTCACTACTATTCAGTATGTGCACTGAATGATAGATTTGAAAAAACAACAGACATCTTCACAGCTCAGATGGCTTAGAAGTTAACTGCTGTGAGTATAGTATATAGGGTCCTGGGTTCAAGACCTGCAAGGGCTGTTTATTGTGTTGCTAGGCAGAACAAGGACTGTTGGATACAGAGTGGTTAAGGCAGTTTTGAACAGCTTTAAGTGAGTTTGTGCAGGTTTGCATGACTGTAAGCAGTGCTAATATAGGATTAAAGGAAAAGGCGGTTACACCATGTAGGCTTCACTTACCCATGCGCAAATGTGCTTAGCAATTACATTTAAGCAATGCTTATACCTGCTAAGCATAACTTAGCCCTGGTAACCAGTGATCACATTCCAGTCTGATAAAATAGTAGGGTAATGACATCTTTAATAAGTGTATTCAATTCCATGTACATAACATGCTTCTATGTGCTGTCATTAAAGTAGAAAGGGGTATGAGTATACTGTATGGGACACCTGAGTATACATGGCTAGTACAACAATCCATTCTCTTTGTATGTGTTTCATACATATGTAGTATCCCAGGTTATATGCAGTCACACTTGCATGTATTGTATCATTACGTTACTACTTTTAACAGTGCTTTTCCAAGTAAGAGTAGATTGCAGATTATAGTAATGGAACCATACACCCCTGCATGCAAAGCTGGACTCTGAGGACTGACTATCGTGTTCTTGGTGTGTGAGCTGTATGATATTAAATATCTCCTACTGGATATTGATCTGATATGTGAATATTACCTGTAGACTACTATGTGTTTAGGCTGGGTCTATATTATAACAACGAATGCTCAGATGATCAGACATTGTTATATTGACCCCTAAATGTCGAAAATCCAAAACAGCGAACAACCAGAACAGCAATTTTTTTTCCCAGGGAAAAAAATCGCTGTGCCCCCAAAAAAAAAAAAAAAAATACCAACTAAACACTAAATAAAGTAAGGGGCTTCACCCCCCCCACTTAAATACTTAAATATGCAAACTCCAAGATCGCACTACAGTGGAGGAAACGGCACAACCCAGACGGCCGGCCCAGCAATTTCTTTCCCTGGGAAAAAATTTGCTGTTCCGGCCATTTGCTATTTTGCTGGTTCGACATTTAATGTTTGCTCTAACAGCGTTCGATCATCTGATCATTCGCTGTTCTAAAGTATACCCATTTAGGACATGTCATGGAGGGCTGCTGTCATGTAGTAATGGCATATCTATTAGTGTCAGACATCTATCTGTCAAAACATTCATCCTAATGCATAACCTGTTGGCTAACTGATTTCTGTCTGTCCTCTGTACAGATGTGCAGATGTCAGGTATCCATCTTGGCTGCTTACAGGCAATCTATGATTGACTGACACTGACATGTCTGCCCAGCTGTGTTATGAGGGCCACATTTAGGAAACCCCACCCTGTATGCACCACATGCCATGGATACCTCAACCAGACTACCACAGTCAACAGAACATGCTTGGGTACAGGTCTCTAACCCAGACACTAGCCATGTTATGTAATATATGTTGCATACATGTCAATTGGAGCACCTCACTGGCCCTCTGCAAAAGAATAACAGATGACTGTATGTTGAATTTAACTGTCACCCTGGGGATCACTGAAGTGGGATTGGTTAATAGATGGCCTGCTGACAAATGTCAAAGTGGCATGATACCAGTGTACCCACATACCCTACTCTTCTCATCTCTCCATGAACATTAGACTGGTAAACACCTAGGAACACCTGCACATATGGACCCCAGTACTGAGAAATGTGTTAGTGTGCATTACTGAGAATAACAGTGTCTGTGTGTTTGTAAATTTGTAGTTGACAATACCCTGAGGGCCTTCTCACCCATTACACCCCCCATTGCCATACTTAGAAATGGCTGCTGCTGTAATTGATGTTAAATGTACCTTGTTACACTCTTCACCCTATGGACTACCTGGAGCTTGCAGTACCAGCATATCACTGTTCTACAAATGGGTAGATAGCTGTGGGTTTCCCTCTGAGTCCTGGAAAGTGCTTGCATATGTGTGAGTGTGCATATTTGTAGAAGACAGCATTCTGAGGCCATATTCTCCAAATACAATAAACCTTGGCATACATTATAAGGGATAGTGATGTTGCTGACATTAGGAGAGCCATGACAAACCCTCACCCTACTATCCCTGTGGCATGTGCAATAAATGCATATCCCTATAGTAGCACTGATTAGATAGAGAAGGGGTTGTATTGCAGTCCTGGTCAATGTGTGATTGTGGGTATGTCAAAGCATTATCATGGGTTTTAGTGAGTACAATATCCAATGTGGGGTGTGGGTGCTGGGTATACTGTATTTACACCATGGCACTCCCAGTACATGTCCCAAGTTCCACTGTATGAGGACCGTTGTCACCATCAACCATACATGTAACTGATTACCCTATCCAGCACAATGATGCATGTGCTGTGCAAAATCTCTGTAACAGAATGGACTCACTGACAAGGTAGTTAGCACTGCTAAACCTAGGTCTGTCCAATGTGTCTATGACTGTATGTGTTTGTCAATGTGTATATGACAGTATGTCATACTATGTATTGTTCATTAACACCCAGTACATCCCCCATTACCATACTGTACAAGGCCTGGTGATGTTCTTCACTTAACAGGTAACTCTGGACACACCTCACCCTAAAAGCTCTGTGGTGTGCACAATTAAAGCCAAACACATTAGTAGCAATAAGTACCTAGGTAGGGGTTCTACTCTCAGTGTTGCCAAGTAAGTGTGTGTGTATGTGAATGGATCTACTTCATTTTGCAGAAAATATATTTCCCAAGAGATAATTTGTCCGAGAACTAACTGGCTAAAGGTAACATTTCAAAGCAATCATCTTGTGGAAATACATTCAAGCAAAACTAGTAGTGGATGTGAACATGCCCTCTTCCCCACTGTACAGCTGTATTGTGATACAGGAGTTGGTATATATACATGGGTGTGGTTGTTGTGGCCACTCCCCTCATTGGGGTTATTGTTGTGGATATTCCCCCGCTTAGTGTGCTGTTATACTTGCACAGTTTATGTTAACAGGTTAAGTAGTTGTTAATCACACTATGTGTGGTTCTATGCCATCCCACACCCTCCAAAGTGGGGGGCTGTGCCACCCACACCAGCACACCTATGTTTACCAACTCCAGGATTGCACTACATTGAGAAAGTGGACATATACACTGCCAGTACCATTGTCAATGACATTAAACTGGGGAACTGATTATTTCCTGATGTGATTTGGCAATTTGGTCTGGGTGGAATTAAATAGGCCAAAATGGGTTCACTGCAAAATGAAGTACATCCATGTGAACAGTATTCTCTGTGTATTGCATCAACATCAAAGCGTTTTTGTGTGTGTGTGTGTGTGTGTGTGTGTGTGTGTGTGTGTGTGTGTGTGTGTGTGTGTGTGTGTGTGTTATTCATGGAGATTTGGTGTGTGCCACACAGTACACTTACAATTGTCCACTGTAGAAGAGCTGCTGACATCAGCCACCATGCCCTCACCTGTATATACCCATCAGACCTATCAGCCATGTGGCACATGCAGTAACTGTTATACAGACCTGTTATCTGTGTTCAGCTGTACCTGGGATATGACACAGTCAATGTGTCATCACAGTGCCACACCCCTTGTAGGACAGGGCAGCAGGCCAACATCCTGCGGACACATTATTACCTGGAACACAAACAGAATACATTATGGAGACCACAATCATTCAGTGTTAATAACAGCTATAATGCATCATGGCAGGACAGCTACACATCCTGACGTGTAAGCATTAATCATTCCAGCTGAAAACATGTTAAACAGCATTACATTACTAAACCTTAAGACATTCACCCTGTGCATCAGAACCATATCAGCATGTCCCTGCATTGATGATATGGATGACAGGAATGTGGCACAGGTATCATCATATGCACAAGGTGTGTTGCGGGTTTGCCAGAGGCCTAAGCTGAGCCGTTTGGTTGACATCATGTGTGTGGGTTAGGGGATTCTTTATTAAATGGGCTGTGAAGATGTGTGTGTAGGTATGGACGTGCCCTAGCTGTGTTGAAGTGTGTGTGTATGTATGCACACATGTCTGCCATGTGGCTGCCCTATACAGGGGTTTGTTGGACAGCTGCAGACCATACATGGCAGGGTGTACAGTTCACTGTCTCTGGCCATGGACATGGTAACTGTGCCTTCCAGAGGTTTCACGGGCACTACCAGGCAGAAGCCCAGAAATGTTACTCTCCCCTCATGCGAATTGTCCACTGGTTCAGCGTCCCTGTTGGGACCAGCCAGGACCATGTGCACATGGCCTGTTGCATTGTGGTGTGGACAGCACCCCCCTACAGTGCTGTTGCTGGTACTACCACTACGGGAGCAACAGTGAGTTGTTGCATGTCCACGTAGACCTCCACCTGTTGGTGTTGCTGACTTACGTCCACGTGGCCACCACCCCACTCCCACCACATGCTCTACTACAGACACCACACGGTTGAGGATTCCCACCATCTCACTCGACTGTCTATCTATGACCTCTGCAAAATAGCGGTAGGCACCTACAAGATCACAGATGTTGTCAAGTACAGGAGAATGAGTAGCCCTCTGGATCCTCAAACTCTGTCTGGTGTAGTGTTCCATACATGCCTATGCCTCCATGATGGCCCAAAACATGTGTCTGGTGACACCTGCTGTGGCACTTCTGCCAGGGGGCATGATGGCCAGCAGCCCTCCTACAAGCACCCTCGTACATCTGCCTGTGTGGTACCTCATCGGTCATCCGGCTATGGCTGCTGTGTACAGACACACTTACCATAGTCCCCACACTGTCCTGTCCCATGCTACCACCCGCCAACTGTCCCGCATCTATGGTCACTGGTGATCGGGTATGTATGGGCATTGAGACTGTGTGGGGGGATGAGGTGGATAAAAGTGGGATGTCAACCGATGGCACAGCTTCAGCCCCTGACAACAATGCCCATGCCTCACCATGCCTATCATCATTGTCAGAGTCTGTATGGACACTAACATCAGTTTGCCTGCAGGAAGGACCCTGACTCACCTAACCACTTGTGTGGGGCAAACAAAAAATGTAATTTAAGACCTGTACATTATGGTTTACCTCTACACACACTCACACACACACACGCGCACACACACACACACACACACACACACACACACACACACACACACACACACACACACACACACACTCACTTACAGGTGAGGTGGCACAAAGATATTACACAGACCTCTCATTACCCACAGTCAACATGCATGACATATGGCACTCAACAGCATGCACTGCAGCCATACTCAATCCTTGTTACCAGCATTATACATCTCTGTGATGCATGAGTTGTATTAGTAGGTGATGCCCCTTCCCCTGGAACACACTGCACCCATGTACACAGTATTGCTGTGCACCTATACAGCACACTGGCATGTATTGTGCACCATACCTCACAAGTGCACACACCATTGCTGAATGTGTATATGTGTGGCAGTTATGTTTGCTCTGTTGCTCACAGCCCCTATGTGTTTGTCTGACACATACCTGGGATGATATGAGGACTGATGTCAATAGTTAATGCCTGACCGCTGATTTGCAGATCTCATCATCAGCAGTGCATGTATGAGCAATAAAATCCAATTACACTGACAATCTTCAAAGCTTAATGTTAATATGATGAGTGTACACATCCTTGTTGACATGCCACCCTCTTCCATGGTATGCAATGGGGCCACAATATTGCATATGTTAACATTTCACACACCTGATATGTGACATATGACCTGTGCAATCCAATGCAGTATCAAACAAATGTGTTAGTCGTGCAGATGCTGAATGAGATGCATACAATATGTGGGTTGCATAAGTGTGCACATCCTTAACAGAATGGTTTGTTGCAGCACCTGTTAAGTGAACTACAGCAGTCAGTATTCCTGCAAGGGGTATACTAGCATGGCCCATCTTCACTTGCCATTATTTGGTCACGCTGCCCTACAAATGTTCCCTAACTCTGCCTGATTGCAAGGTGAGCTCACGTGCACAGCTCTTGGAGGTCACACAGTGGCTTCACTACTGCTGTGGAGTCAGGGTTATGTCTGGCACAATTAATGACCTTTACTGTGTTCAGATACAGCCATTCTTCATGAGCTTTGGATGTATGCTTCAGTTCACTGTTGTGTTTCAGGATGACACCCCTTCCCATCCTCAGCTTTATTGCAGATGATTAACACTATGGGCAACACATGAGTGTTATTTTGCAGTGTTCCACATTCCAAATGCCATGTCTACCAGCCTAGTTCCTGCTAATGAACAGCAAATCTAAAGGTATACACTGGCACCAGGA
The DNA here is from genome assembly GCF_019279795.1 of Protopterus annectens. Classification (NCBI taxonomy): domain Eukaryota; kingdom Metazoa; phylum Chordata; order Ceratodontiformes; family Protopteridae; genus Protopterus; species Protopterus annectens. The sequence continues at coordinate 757,521,674 of NC_056735.1, read as the reverse complement.
AAGTAAAAATGGGATGGTGGCCCTGAGGTGGAGTGAGGTGTTGCTTGTGCACCACATGTATCTTTATGAATACTGTCTGTAGGTTTCAGCCTTGGTCTCATGACACCATTACACATTGCAGCACATGCTTTTGGGAGACTTGATGTTATGCACATGCTACCTGTAGAGAGCCCTGGATGATGTTGCCTGTAGAACAACTCTTCCGTCTGACTACCCTAACCCATAGGTCACACCTATGCAGATTCCAGGTGATTGTCAACACAGGTACTGCACAGGCAGTACTTTCTAGACATTCCTGCAAGTGCCTCAGTGTTGCTGCATGTTTGTGGGCAGCCTCCATGACCAGTTTGCAACATGTGTTGTCATTTGTTTTGGATGGGCATCTGTTTATTTTCTATATTAATGTTGTCCCATACTTCATACACACATACATGACTGTCTGCACTGTTTGCCATGGTATATGCAATGATGAGGTAAGGCTACCTTTCCCACTCCTGAGTGCTACCTTTCAGATATGGGATCCATTTCATGGTTTGTAAGATGTGTACAAGCCACGGCTGCCTCTGTTGCAGGTGAGTGGGCAAATGTCACGGACATACTTCTTGGACAGCAGATTATTACTTGGTGTGACATTGAGGCCCTGTACTTGATGGAAGGTGTGTACTCAAGAGGAGTGAATGCTGTGGGTACCTCACAAGCTGCTTCCACAATATGTTATTTGGAGTGTGTGCACACATATGCTTCCAGTGTATGTGAAGGTATGTATTCCCCATATTTGTTGTCCTAACATAGGATTCCATATTACACATTCATTGCTCATGTCAGGATCACATTACAGGTTGTAAAAGGTGTGGAATGTGGTATTGTGATTTGCCATTGTTTAGATCACCAACAGTTGCAATTGTAATAGTGGTGTATACACTGTTGTAGCCACTTTATAAGGGTAATGTTTCAGGCATGTCCCTACTGTAGGCCATTTGTCCCACTATTATGTTCATCTCTGTCCACACATCTTGCACTGACAGGTTGTTAGGTATACTGGACTCTTGAATACCCTTCAGATATGCCACCATGGTGACAACTGTGATGCAGTGCGGTTAACAGCAACAGTAAGTGAACATGTACAGCATATATTATGGGTAGATGTATTAAAGGTGTGCATGGCAAATAGCATGGCCATAACATGGCCGGTGTATTGGCAAACCTGAACCAAACAACTCGTATACCAGAGGGACCTAAATAGTTGTGTGAGAAATGTAATGCCAGAAGCCACACCTTTGGCATTGGTACAGGGTGGGAGCAACATTTCAGCACATCAACAGTACAAACCTACAATACTAGAGATTATGCACATCTGTTCATTACTACACTGCAGCAACAGACTATCTTATATGACATATACATGTAGATACTTTACAGATGAAAATGGATATGCAACAGTGGTCTACTAATGTGCCCTGCAGCCTTACCTGCATGCTCCTCATCCATTATGTGGGTGGCACCCACCTCCACAATGCTGTCTTCAGCTTACTGGCCTGGCCGGCAGGCAGGTGCCCCAAGGCTGACGAGGTGCTCCTCAGCATGTGTCAGTGGGGGCTGGATGGCATGAACCCCACCTGTGGCTAGCTGGTCCCTCCTAATTGCAGCTGCATGCTGATGGGTGTGGCGGATCAGATCCATGCAGCGATGCCGCACCTGCTCATAATTGCAATTGTGCAGGCCAACATCATTTACCCTGTGGATGAGCTTATTCCACAGGGTGGTCTTCTCCTGCATATCCTGGGCCCTGCACTCGAAGAGGATGGCATGCTGGACTATGTGGAACTGGATTATAGCATCATTTTCTAGAGGTGTGTATGCAGGCAGGAATTCCTGGGACATTGTACCTGGAAGACATAAACAGGAAAAAAGATCAGAGGACCTCATACAGTTGCCCTCGTGCACATCAGCAGTGGGTATTACTTGCAAATAATCCAGACTATACCATAACACTGTAAGCTATCATGGCTTGTACATCTTGCATTACACTCCTGGCCCTGACCTGTCCAGTTCTCCCAATGTTTGACACTTAATGGCATGATCCACTACACACCATTCATTTCTGTGTAGAGGGATGACAGTGGCCATCTTCCATGTGGATGGTGTGTGGATGATGGCATGAGTGTGTTTGACTGTAGTGTGTGATGGGACTGTGAGCACATGTCTGTGTTAATGCAGGAGGCAAACTGTGATGTTCTCATGCCCCATGGAGACTTGCTGTTGTTGCCATCAGTTGGCATTATGTCCATGCTCACCACTGATGTGGGCAGGAGTGTGGGTGATATACATATCCCCCTGTACTACTGTTGTGGACAGGGAGCCACTGTTCCCACCTAGCCTGTCTGATGCAGGTTGCCTGTATCCGTGGCATGCATGTATGAGGTGTGCTTTACCCCCAGTACAGGTCGACTTGTGTTACTAGCTCTGAGACTGCGTACATATGTGTAGACATGGTTGCAATTGGCCTTGGTGGTTTGCATAGGTGTGATTTCAAGTCATAGTCAGCCTTACAGGAGGTCAACTGTGAACCTACATGCTTGCTCAGATAGAGGTGCACTTGCTTCCAAGTTGTGGTCTGCATCTATGTGCCCCCGTACAGCCAGTACATCAACCTATTATGTGCTTTGTGTCTTGGTGGTGTCCAACAAGGGTGATTACTCTATCGTTGGTGGAGGATGGTTGTACAGGTAAGGTCCTACTGATTCCATATAGCTACAGTGGATATGAAGTGTACACACCCCCGTTACCATGCATGGTACTTGTGCAATTGGAACATGACCCCACAAAAGCACATGTCAACACAATCCCCACCTGTGATGTGTCCTATAACCTGCTCAGTTCAACAGGGAACATAACCTGTCCTGTGGAAACATATAGGTTCATATGTTCATAGGTGTGTACTAGGCTAATGGCCCTGGAGCCTTTACACGCCTAGCCCATGGGATTACCCTGGCATCATGCCACCCGACCTTAGTTCCCAGTGCCTCTGTCAAGTAAAGCCACTGGAGAGATCTCTGTAGTGAATTTTCTATTTCCCATCCACTCATCAAGATTTCTCTTGAAGAGGGCCAGTGAGGTGCTCTGCTTGACATGTATGGGAAGTCTATTCTATAGCATGAGCAGTCTCTGGGTTATGAACCTGTCCCTGCAGCATATGGGAAGTAATACTCAGTACAGTAAGCCAGTTGAATGTATGTGCACACCTTTACACTGGTATGTTGTGTAAATACCTGCTGAGATGATTACAGCATCCATTTGTCTTGGCTTGTACTCTAACGTCATATCACATCTTCATTTGGCAATGGTTGCTCACCCTCCATGAAACAGCTTTGTTTCTTTTAAAATAGAATTTTACAGGTTAGGGGTCACATTTGAGGTGAGAAACATTTTGACAGGACTTTCTGTGATCTCATTGGCATACAGCACACAGACCTGGGATTCCAACAGGGGTGTGCACACTTTGATATCCAGTGTATATGGGTGTTGATATAGTTTTTAGTGGTAGGCATAGACAGTGGGTTATAACACAGTTGTACACTTTTCTGATTATGTGATACAC